>NW_017306512.1:1139966-1154876 GCF_000935625.1 Nanorana parkeri
CCTCTCTTCTTGAATATGTAGTGTCACTAGTATCGCGTTTGGAGAGGCAATCTCAGCGGGGATCTACAACTGCTGTCAAAGAGTGACGGCTATCTGATCTTTGTAGTACTGCAGATGCCATGTGGCCTCAACATTACATGGGAAAAGTGTACATGTGTATGTAAGGCTAACCATAGAAAGGATATCAGTCCACAAAGAAACCTTTTGTACAAGAAATCTTGTACAACAATTGCGTTTGTATATTTATGTAATTATCAGATACTACTGGTGGCTACTTTACCTTGGGAAAACAACATCTTTTGTCTAGGAAAATACATTTGAAAAATGATTTTTCGCATTTGGTTCAGTTGGCTAGGTGTGTCTGTACTTAAAATGTGTTTCTAGGCACCTTGCATGCAATTGTTTCCCAATCTAATAACGGATGTTCAGATAAAGCAATCTTCTTATTTGTATGAGTAGCAGTATTAATTGTAGGCAGAGCCTGATTAAAGTGACATTAAACTCAGGAGTTAAACCTTAAAAAATGCATTAAAAAAATGTATCTTATTTGTACATTACTTTGCTACTTTACACACACACGGGGACCATGGGAAATAAAAGTAGGCACCCTCCAGAAGGATGGACACCAATTCAGAGATGATTTGAGGAGCTACAGCTGAGTTATGTACAAATTCGATACATTTTTGTTAATAGTTAAGGCACATGAATGCATTTTTAAGATTTAACTCCTGAGTTTTGTGTCACTTTAAAGTGACCAAAAATGCCCAAGACAGGTTTGAACCCACCTCCCAAGCCAAATTCCATAAATGCATCCTATTTATAAATCCAAATAATATTATAGTGAGCATGGCCTGGGTGTAAGGAAGAGCTTTTCAACTTTCTTACTGTTACCTATTGTCTGACAACTATACTGTATAATGTCTATGAGGTCCATAGAGAGAAGACAGTATGCAAACTAGAAGTCTTGTGACAAATGTCTGGCTTGTTTCGCCATACTGCAATGCTGCAACAAGGACATTTTAAAAGAATAAAATTTGCAATACTTAGTAATGTTTTCCGGTAATTACATGTGACTTGCTCAGACTTTAATCAGCCATTTACAGGGTAAACGTTTGTGGTTTCCTGAAGTCAGAGAGAGAAGTAAAAAACACAAAACTTTTCTAATTTCATGAGGTTGTTAACATTATACTAATCCTATATCACAGTATATTTTTTAAAATGTGCTTACCTGGTAAAATAAAAACCTTGTCCCTGGTGCTTTCCTGTATAGGCTTACCACTGTAGAGGGCAAAACTGGTGCCAGCAATAACAGTGCTAATCATTGGACTAATTCTGCCTGGAGGCATGATGAATTTATCACTGAGCACTCGAGAAAAGGGTGGGTGTTCATAACAGGCAGCTGGAGGGGCGTCCTTGTCCCAGTGAGAGAATGTAGCTGCTAGACAGACTGAGCCAAGTTCACCTTTTTCAATGGCCAGTAGGACGTAGCTCCATCTGTTTCATGCAATGCTGGCACAGTTGCTATGTTCTCAAGCAGAGCTGTACCCAACAACAGCCCTGGCATTTTAGTGTCGCCTTGCAACTGGCAACAGCTCTCAATAACATGATCGCCAGAGTGTTTTCAATCACCAGGGAGACCTGCAAAACATGACTTGCCAAGCCTTGCCTTATGCATCTGTCCATCTATCTACAGTATATAAATACATATTCTTACACAATTCGCAAAATTGTGGTAAAAAATTCCAATAAAATACATGGCAGGGGGCGGAATTCCAGTTTGTATAAAGTTTGCCGTTTTTTGGCTAATAGGCAAGCTAGTCTCCAAAAAGGCATTGCAAGCAGGGGGACATGTGCAATGCAAAAACTGTTTTTAAAAAATACTTCTCTCTTTCATTTTCAAATCTTAACTGAAGAAACTGAAGAGGGAAGCTGATTGCCATGGACATCTGGTAAACTGAAAAGCTAATACAAAGGCTGAGTAAGGCAGAAACACGTCAGCGGTTGTGCTTTGTATAGATGCAAGTGGAATAAAGTTTGAATTTCTTTGGAAGATCATTGTGTGCTGGTCCCCCACTTTTTGAGCCATGGACATCTGCTCCAGATTTTGTCTCTTCCAGTTTTGATAAATCCGCCTCTGTGTGTTTAAAGTGTGTTTTTTCTACTTTTGAAGCCAAATTGGGATAAAACCTATTTTTATATTTGTTACATGATCTCATTCACATAACATAAATTGCTGTGTACATATTACTTGTTTTTTCTAAACTGAAATTCCCTCTAAACTGAAATTCCCTCTGGAATGCAAGTGAGCTGGGGAGGTTCTCCTACTTGTACTGTGCTTGCAGATCTTATCAGTTGTAAACAAGATTTGAACACTGTCTTAACAAAAGGTTATATATTTGGAAGCATTGTATGCTAATAAGGGTGCCCCCAGTCTTTCTATGGGGACAGCCAGAGTTTCACGTTGAAATTCTACAGAGAAGCTTGGAGTCTGTCCTCATGCCTGCTCAAAACAGGCATCCAGAAGGTAAGAAACCCTGCTTTTTTTAAATGATATTCTTGTTATGTGTTCACATTCAAACAGCATACAGAAAAATAGAGAGATTTTCTCAAAATTGACTGCAAAAGAGGAAATATACACAAATCCTTCAAAGAACATTCTTAGGGATGCCTTAACGGCTAGTTAACACCAGCCACAGTGCGTTCCGGCCCAATTTGGGCCGGAACACACTGGATCACATTGTGGCTGACTCAGTTTGTTGCATTTTTTCTGACCGGACCTCATGCATCAATGTGCCTTGTGTTCCCGTTTGGCCAATCGCACTGCGGTGCCATTGAGTTCAATGCACTGACACGCCCTCTCCCGCCCCACAACAAAGTGAGCCAGCCGCAATGCGATCTAGTGTGTTCCGGCCAGAATGGGACCGGAACGCACTGTGGCCAGTATAAAATAGAAAACCAGCTGCACTCCTTACCGGAAAAATGGAAGCCCTGAAACAGCAGGTGGGTGCTTGTAGCGACCACGGACGGCACCGTGTATAGTACAATAGTGTAAAGTAAATGTCACCAGCACACCAAAAGTATGTTAGCAAAAGTCAGTTAATTGGCACATTGCCATTCAGTACAAGCGCTTTCGGGGCCTCAAGGGTACCCCTTCATCAGGCTCAGAAGTGGCCAGTGTCACTGAGTCACCCAACACAGCCGATCGCGCTGGTGATTCCATTATTTTCTAATGGCATACCCAGTCGCGCTGGGTGGATTGTGCGATTTCCCACTGCGATTCTGCCTGTGCAAACGAAAGCTAAAAAAGCCGCATGTCGTGTGTCACAAAAAAAGGTACATGTATCTTTTTTCAGCGATTGCCACGCAGATGTAACCCCATTGAAATCCATGGGGCCAGCACGGCAAACGCTGCGTGCACCCGCACACGATTGCGTGGTCCCGGGATCGCTTAGATCTGAACCTAGCCTAAGGTAAAACTAAAGTCCCACTGTGACAAATTGCTAATAGCTAGGTGTTTTTGTACAAAAAAAAAAGGCTTGCAATGTCTCTTTTGTCAAAGAAAACCTTTGCTCAGTGGTCCTAACCATTTTTCATGTTACATTTACATCTCAGATAATTTGTGGCATGCCAAGAGAAGAACTGGGTGCATGGAAAATGTAGCTCATGTGCAGAGGTTACATTGTCAGTGGCCTTCCACCTTCTCCTGGTGAAGAGGAGCTGCATAGACAGGGGTGTACCTAGCGTAATCTCTTCCTGAGGTGTGGGGGTGCTGATGGTCATGTTTGGAAGTGGGGATTGGAGTATGGGTTGGCTCTTGGTGGTCATGTTCTGCGGGGGTGGGGGGGTTGATGGAGTGCTGGTGGTGCACGCTAACTGCCCAGCTCACTAAGGTCACTGGCTGACGCTGGCCAGAGCATCCGAGGTTGCCAAGAGCTGTGAGGGGAGATGTGTATAGCAACCTGGGACACTCTGGCCAGAAAGGGGGCTGCATACTAGCATCTTATAAATGCAATAGACAGAACATATCCACTGATATAACAGTATTACAATATAGCAAAAACATAGTAACAACAGCAAAAAGCAATAACTAGATATGATACCGGTAGAGTTTACAGTCTACAGTGAAGGCAATGGGTGAAAGAATAGGTAAGCTGTGCATAAGGCAACAGTGTGTGTCTTGGTAGGGGAAGACAGTGCTAAATCAGTGACTGGAGAGAATACTTTTTTTTTTTTTAAAAGCACCTAAAAATGTAAGTAGCCATTTTAATTTTATTTTAAGTTATGCAATGTAAGTGGGAACATATAACAAACATAAAAAAGGTGTTATCCCAATTTGCCTGCAAAAGTGAAACTTCATTAAGGAAGTGTTTGTAAATTCCGGTGGTTGGTAAGAACTTGTAGAGTTAGAAGTTTGAACAGCATTCTTTAAATAACTGGCAACCAGTGGAAGCAAGGACAATAAACTCAAAACATACAATAGGTTCACTTTACACTGAAAATGAGAGATCGAGAAATATTACGCCTAAGCAATAAGCTTGGTAAGATGGGAATTTTGGGGTCCTGTCAAAAGCATTCAAAGGTAGTAGAAGGGCACTTAGTAAATGGGAAAACCCGGTCATATAATATAGAACGTTGAAACATATTGTTCTGTCCTTGGAAATCCAAACTCATATTAATATCATTATATTATTTCTGGCCCTCACAAGTGGAGATGCCAGGGACAGAAAAAAATAATAAAAAAAAAATCTAATCATACTGCAGCATACTTTATTTATTTAAGCAATACATAATATAAATTATGTAAAAAAAACATTACCTTAATACATACACAAATTCCAACCTACAAATAATTAAAACTACCTAAAAAAATACCCAATAAATAGCCCCAGCGCAAGTACCCAATCCGTTGCATAGATAGCACACATATCCTGGTCAGGGCCGTCTTCAGTGCAGGGCAAAAGGGGCATCTGCCCTGGACCCCTTAATTTACAGGGGCCCACAGAAGATGCCCCTTTCACCCGGAGCGTCAGGCAGGAGAGCAGCGGCACTACTGATAGCAGAGGGGACAGTTAGATTTGGTCCCAGCCCCCCCTTCCTTGGAGGAGCCATGTCACTTTACATTTTTAAACAGATCTGGCTGCTGTAAAGTCCCATGCTTACTGGGGGCCTCGCAACACTTTTCTGGAGTTCCAAAGCGGCGTTTACTGAACAGGCCTGCACATCACCCCTGCTGAGACCTTCCCCTTCTGTCCTGCTGCAATCTTCTGCATTTTCCCCTGCTGTGATCCTTCACATCTGCCCCTGCTGCGATCTGCCACATCTTCCCCTGTTGGCACTATATAAATCCTGTATAATAAAAATAATAATCTTCCCCTGCTGCGAATTACCACATCTTCCCCTGCTGTGAACTGCCACATCTTCCCCTGCTGCAATCCCCCACATCTGCCTCTGCTGCGATCTGCCACATCTGCCCCTGCTGCTGTTCTCCACATCTGCCCTGCTGAGACCCTCCACATCTGTTGTTTTAGAAAAAGTGTCACATGACACTAAACAAGGTATTGGTAATTGGTATTGGCAAGGAAAAGTATCGGTATTTGTACTGGGTCAGGAAAAAATTGTATCAGTGCATCCCTAACACACAATTACATGAGTATCTGCCGTACCCCCCTGATGGCTGCCCTGAAAGGAGTGAAAGGAGAGATGGCAGATAGGGAGTGATTCAGGAACCCAAGACATAAGGAAAGTAATTAGAGGTTCATCTGCATAAGAGGGATATGTAACTCCATACATGTAAAGAATACCAAGCATCTAACCTACTAAGGGAAACACTAATAACAGACCGCGCATTAATCTAAAATATTTAATTAGATATCACAATAAAAAAGTAGGAATATGTATTTGTTCTTGGCATTAAGCTTTTCTGCACTGCACTGCTATGCTGGATGTTATCTAGTCACAGATTCAGAAATTAGTGTGCATTTATGAAGCTTAGATGTCACAGAAACTATAGATTGTGCAATATGTGATTTTTTTTTTTTACATGTGAGTTATCCAAAATCTTCTGATGTCATAAGTTATATTTCAGCTGCTTGATTCTCATGAGTATGACTAACACGGGGGTTTCTATGTAGGGGTTTTCCTATAGACTGAACACTATATCTACATTGTGAAGCTATTTGTTTTCCGCCTAGGAACATAGGCTGCACAAGCACATTTGTTTTTATCAGACACACACAATGCCTCTGTGTCATCAGCACAGTATTTCTGGTGACAGAGGAAGCACATTTTATGATCATGTGAAATAAATATTGATACTGGGAACTTTTGCAACACCATGAATGTAAGATTCTGCAGGAAGGAAGGAAGGGGAGGCAGAGCCACTATGGAGTGCATAGCGCACTATGGCAAGCAACTAATGGTCATATTTACACGGGGAAGTTCTTTATTATGAGGATCAGGGATACTGAAGGTTTAAAAATCAATTTTGAGGGTCTTATTTATAATTATTATCTTCATGCTGTGCGTAGTCTTTTTTTAACTTAATTTTCTTAGGTTTCAATGCCAAATTAATAACCTTTTAAGGGTCTTAAATATTGTATTTTTATTTTTCACATAACCTTGCATAACTTTGTATATGGTTTAAAACTATGAATATTTTTTATAACTGATTGATAATATGTAACATGGTCTAATATTGTTTGTAATATGTATTATTGTAAATATATACACTATGGAGTCTATTCACGAAGCTGCCGAGGGCAGCCGAGTGAATGACCGATCTGAAGTGAATCTTAAAGATCCCGAACAGCAGTGAGTGAATAGTCGAATGCCAGCCGGGCATTCGGCTTGGCTGTTCTGCTCGGTCCCTCAGAGGTACCGAGCAGAACAGAAAAACAGTGAAAAAAGTTAAAAAAGTAAATAGCAAACGATTGTGCGGAGCTAGCAGTGACAGCTAGCTCCGCCCAATAGTTTCCTATTGTCCGGCGGCTCTGCTGCTGTAAAAAAAAAAACGGAAAAAAAAAAACTCTCCCGACTGCCCAGGAGAGAAACAGAGCTGTGTTTTTTTTTTTTCTTTATTCTGACACGATCGATGTCAGAATAGAAAAAAAAAAAAAAAGAAGACATTTTCACATTAAGCAAATTGAAAGCCAGATCCTTCGGCAGCTTCGTGAATAGACCCCTATATTACCAAAAGTATTGGGACACCCCTCCAAATCATTGGATTCAGGTGTTCCGTGAAATGTTCTTGCTACTAAATATTCCGCGAACAACTGTTCCTTACCTTTCCCATAAATAAATACCGAGTTGGTGAATTAAGAATTTTTGAAGGAGAACCACTGGAGAATACTTTTTTTGACCTTTCTTGGATTTAAGGAGTAATTTTAAGCCAATGAGGGTATCTGCAAGAGGGTTGGCACAAAGGTGGTACACTGAGATGGATTGTGAAATGGACTGTATTAGGGATGTCCCGATACCACTTTTTCAAGACCAAGTACAAGTACTTGCCCTCAGGTACTTGCCGATACCAATTACTGATACTTTATCTTAAAGGGACATGTAACATTTTTTCTAAAACAATACAGACTAATGATTTTAGGGCAGTTGTTCACCAGGCTGCATACAGATGTCACTAGGGCTAAATAGAGATCTCACCAGAGCTAAATACAGATCTCACCAGGCTGCGTTCAGAATCTGTAAGCAGCCTGGTGACATCTGGATGCAGCCTGGTGACATCTGGACTCCAGATCCCACCAGGCCGCATACAAATCTCACCAAAGCTGCGTACAGATCTCACCAGGCTGCATACAGAATCTGTACGCAGCTTGGTGAAATCTGTATGCAGCCTGGTGACATATGTAGTCCAGATCCCACCAGGCTGCGTCCAGATGCTACGAAAAATTGGGTGATTAACTCCTGGAGATCCGTCCAGATGCCACCAGGGCTGCGTCCAGATGTCACCAGGGCTAAATAGAGATCTCACCTGAGCTACATACAGATCTCACCAGGCTGCATTCAGAATCTGGATGCCGCCTGGTGACATCTGTACTCCAGATCCCACCAGGCTGTATACAAATCTCACCAAAGCTGTGTACAGATCTCACCAGGCTGCGTACAGAATCTGCACGCAGCCTGGTTACATATGTAATCCAGATACCACCAAGCTGTGTCCAGATCCCACCAGGGCTGCGTCCAGATGTCACCAGGGCTGCGTCCAGATGTCACCAGGGCTGCGTCCAGATGTCACCAGGACTGCCAATGAGTCTCTCCAGGGCTGCGTATAGATGTCACCGGGGCTGCCTATTGGGTCTCTCCAGCGTTGCTTATTGCATCTCTTCACAGGCTCTGACAGGTGCTGTGCTGAGTTAGCTCTACGGTCGCTTAGTGAGCCAAACGGAGCAGGTGCCGGTCACGTGCCCACTCCGAGGCTGTATTCAAGGTGTGGGGCTGCCTTGAGCAGTGCCTGCACCTTGATTCAGGAGGAGGAGACGTGGGACCTGGCAGGCAGTGTCAAAAAGACAGCTACTGCCAGGTCCCCAGAAGGCTGCTTCAGGACCCCACAAGCGCGGGACCTGAGACGGCCGATCCGATTAAAAAATTAAAAGGGCCAGTATCGGCCTTCAGCATCGGGTCATTTTCACGAGTACAAGTAAGCTCTAGTACAGTAACAGTGGGTTGCTCACTCTCCACCTTTTCATTTCACACAATACAACATTTTGTGAATGGGCTATGGGAGGGGCAGATGAATGCTACGATCTCCCCTCATCACCTTGTGATCTGTGAAAAGAATACAAGGTGTTTTTTGAATAGATGAGGTGGGGAGCAAGCAACCCGATATCATCACTGTACTAGAGCCAAAATTGGAAGTTTCAGCGCCGGAAGTTTGGCGCTTAAAGCAATGTCCAGGATTAATAAAAGGTAATTGTTTTACCTTTTCACTGCAGCATCCCCAAATGATACACCCATGATTAGAGATCAATTGTTTTTTACATTGCAAAGCTGAGTTCAGCTTAACATAAATATCTAAAAACTGTAAAAATACTGGTGATTACCCTTTAATTTATTTTTAGCTCTATTTCTTGTTAAATATAGACGCTTATCACTCTTCAATAGAGAACAGACTGCGGATATATACTTTACATACCAGACAAAAATAATATTATTTTCTAACTGTATTTATGATTTTTCTCTTGTCTAGTGATACGGGCACATGTATTCCAGAGAGTGGACTGTTTGGATTTATGATTAGTGTGAGTGCTATGTTAGGTAAGTCTTGAACACTTTTCTATTTTGAAAGACAAAGAAAAAATCAATATCAGATATACAGTACCTACAACTCGTAATTTTGTGTGTTGATCTGCACCTCAGCTCCTGGTTCCTGCCTATGATTTTGGACTATTTATTTATTTATTTATTTTAACATAGTGAAAAAAAAATTCCTGACATTTTTATGCTGATTATGTGTGTTTAGCTGCAGCTTTCTCACTCTGTGTCCTGCTCTTTCTTTTGTGCACCCTGTAACTCATTCTGTCTCTTTGCCTCGGCTGTGTCCCTTTTGCTTTCTATTTCCATATTTCCCATCTACTTTATTCTGAATATCAGTTTCTTCCGTTGTACTTGTGCCATGTCTCCCTCCTGTTCCTGGTGCCCTCACTTAACTAAATGTAGGTATGCATTCATTACATACTGTTATAAAGGAACTAAATTCTGGAACCTGTGCTCAGGCAGGCAGATGGCAAACAACTAGTCACCAGTATTGCCTGTGGGCTCCCTGCAGAGGATCTTTCCCCATTACTGGCTTACCATGCTTTGTTCTGTACTGTGTGACCATCTTGGTAGTGGCAGGGCTTTTACTTCCTCATGTCAGGGCCTCCAGCAAGGAGAACAGTGAGCAATACTGTAAGGACATAACCAAATCTCATCAAATCCAGTGAGACTATCAATCACTGGCAGCGGTGCCTCTCATACAGAAGATGTACAGCTTTGAGGTGGTAGCAATAGGAGTGCCTAAGCACACTCACTTACCAGGAAGTGCACTGTTATTTTCCAGGAAGAATTCAAGACAACAGGTAAATCTTTCAGGGTACCGTTTAGGTCTAATTAATATGTCTAAATGTTCCCCATGAGATAGCACATCTTTACTTTTTGAGTCCTTGTCAACTTTAAATCTTTGAGGCATTTAAGTACTGCTAAACCACTGTGTTCATGTGTCAGCCACTTTCCTATTGCCATCTAGTTTATGTCTGCAAGCCATGTCTATTTCTGACAGCTGACTTACCTGAATTGGTACCTAAGCTGTATCTATCTTGTGATGCTGTGTACTGGATGTTGTATTGATTACCTATGTGCTTTAGTTTTCCTATCCCTAGCTGTTTTGAGATCTCTCGGTCTTTGATCAGCAGCCCCCTGTGGGCCATTGCTATATACTCGGTCCAGGCACCTCTACAGGGCATGCAAGGGAGCTGCTGCTGTTTCTAATGAAAATAATCATTAAAGTAAAATTAATGGAATTTATTGATGAATATATTCTAAAAAAAGACAAAATAACCATAGTACTTTAATACCCGAAAGATGGTGATCACAGGAATTTAAAGGAGTTGTAAAGTCCCAGGATATGCTATTGTGTTATAACATCAGCATTGTAATAGGAACACATACTAAAGTGGTTTTTGTTTATGCAATCAAAGCTTACTTGGCAAACCCGTTTATGTAGTGAGTGCTGCTTTCTGTCTGCCCATCACTTTCATCAATTTCCTGGATTCCCAGTATGTTTCGTTTCTCTTTCTCTGCTCCATTTATGTTATGCAATCTAAATTTCACAAGGCTACATATCCCATCATGCAGTGATAATGTTACATTGTGTGATGGTCAGACTTTGAATTGTAGTTCAGAAGGCAGACTTAGAGTGGTGACAGAAGGAAGTGCATTTTCACAGGGCTGAGAGGAATTGTGTCAGTGCATTGAGAAAGTACATCCTATGGGCATCTTCAATAAGAGTGGGATGGAACATATGGAAATTCAATATAGAAATACAGTTTTGTTTTATGTTTTTTAAACCATAGATACCCTTTAAAGCAGTGGTTCTCAACCTTTGTAACCTCTGGATCCACATTTGTCCTTGGTCATTAGGTCGCAACACACTAGAATGCATGGCATTGCGGTACCGCACGTTCTGTTGCGGACAATTGAACTGTGGACGGGAGGTGCATTTTGGGTGTTATTCAAATAAATGGCATTGCATCTCTTGCACCAGAATGTTCAGTAGGTGCAATTGCGTGGTACAGTGCCTTAATCGTACGGGTCCAGTGTGGGCTGCTGTGCTGTGACGGAGCTTCATCCATATGTGCATGGATTGTACAACTCCCTTGCGCTCCCCGTGGAGGTGGCGAGAGTCAGAAAGTGACGTCACACCGCTCCAGGCACCTCTACAGGGCATGCAAGGGAGCTGTAAACAATGTATGTATGGATGGAGCTCCCTCGCGGCCATACCCCCAGCATATTTTGAATGCCTACACTGCGTGAGAACTGACTGTGCTGTGCTGGGGGAGGCTGAAGAGTTTTAATAATATGGGGAGTAACTCTCAAGGCCTGGCTAGTAGCTCAGGACTTTAAATTTTGAGCCGTGCTTTGAAGCATATATGAACAAATATATTTTTATTTTCTTTATCAGTATCATTTAATTCGATTACAAAACATTTCCACAAAGAATGGAATACAAAAAATTTTCTCGAAAATTAGCAAAAGCACTGATGCCTGCTTGACCCCATTGTCTGCTGAGGACCACGCCAGCAAGGGATTGCCTGTTCTCTTTTGCCATGTGTGTCAGCATTTTAATTGACACCATTCACATTACCTACAAGAAAAACGAGGCAGGCGCTGTGGGAAAAAAAATATTTACTTAATTTGTATAAACAGCAGTACATTTCTTTCCATTTGCAAGCATGTTTTGGGTGATTAGAGAAGGAAATCAAACACACTGCATGAGACACAGCAACAAAATATCTTTCCCAGCAACCTAAAAGCTAAAATTTATACACATAAATAAACTTAGTGTTAAAGGGACACTAACCATATGGCGGTCCGTTTAATTTATTTATTTTTTCTAAAATGTATTCATTTTTATTAGGGATGTCCCGATACCGATACTAGTATTGATATCGGGGCTGATATAGGGCATTTTCACGAGTACAAAAGTGTCCCGATTCTGAGTTCCCATGCTTGTGGGAACCTCAGGCAGCCTGCTGAGGACCTGGCAGCAGCTGTTATACATCTCCTCCTCCTTTCCGGCGCAGGCAAAGCCTTGGGCAGCCCTACACCGCACGTACAGTCCCTGACTTTCTTGATGGCCTCAATCTTAAGACAGCTTTGAAGAATTGTGCCAACAACTCATTTGAGGTTCAATGAATCTTACTGAAGGATAAAATTGCAGAGACTTGTCCTTTGAGGGTACTCAAACCAAGCCCTATGTCCAGGCCCTTCTGAAGAGAGTCCAGTAAGTCACTAACTCTAAGATTATCCGTTCGAAAGATCCTTTTAGATGCAAACTCTTAGACACTGTTCGTGCTGTTCTGTCTAGATTTCAACAGGGTGTCAATCATTCTCCGAGCACCCTAATTCCAAGAACCTTGGCCTTACAGAATCTAAGCCATTAGGCAGTATTTCTCAGGACGTTTGTGAATCATGGGAACTTGTGACAGAAGATTGGGAACTACCATTATTGGGAGTGTGTCCTTCACACTTAGGTGTAAGAGCAGAGGGTACCATGGTCGCCTGGGCCAGTTGGGAATTACGGCCAGCACTAAGATGCTTCTGCGTCCACAATCTCTTCAAGAATCTGATTATCATTGGAATGGAGGGAAATGCATATGCCAACTGAAAGATCCAACTCGATGCCAATGCATCCATCCCCATCACTTGTAGGCAAGGATTTCTCGAGAAAAATGCCTGAAGTTTAACATTGAGAGGGGATTGCAAATAGATCCACCTGTGGTATGAATTCCCATCTCATCAGGGCTATGAACACCTCTAGTAACAGGGACCACTTGTTGTCCACCAATGTTCTGGACAAATCTGCCTGGGCATTGTCCTGGCCTGGAATATACAACACTGACAGATGCAGAAGGTTGGTTTGCGCCCAACACATGATTGGTGGCACTTCCTTGATCAGGGAGCGGCTGCATGTGTCCCCTTGTTTTCTGATGCACGCCACAGCTGTGGTATTGTCCATCTTCAAAAACACTGATTTCCTCTGAAGGAGATGTTGAAAGGTTAAAAGAGCTTGCCAAGCTACTCTTGTTTGTAGGTGACCAAGTACTTATTTTCCACCATAATTTGCAAATAAATTTGTTCCAAATCAGCCAATGTGATTTGTCTGGATTTGTTTTCTCATTTTGTCTCTCATAGTTGAGGTCTACCTATGATGACAATTACAGGCCTCTCTCATCTTTTTAAGTGGGAGAACTTGCACAATTGGTGGCTGACTAAATACTTTTTTGCCCCACTGTAGGAGAATAGCACCTCCCTTTGTGCTCTTGTCACTGGCAATTTTACGTTCACAACTCTAGGTGTGGAGCCCCCTGGAAAATACATGCATGGTCCTCCATAACTGGGGACCCATCTGTCTTCTATGTTGTCCACCAAAACCTGCCGGAACCTGGACAATCAGGCTCCCACCAGGCTAGTCTGGGTGGGGACACCTTTAGAGGACTTAGAAGCTGCGTTTGCCACATTCTTCCAAGGCCTGCTGAATTCCCTCGCAGGTCTGTAAGATCTTGCTTCTTGTCCCTGTTCCGAGACATTGCTATAAAGTGTCCCCTTGTTTCAGAATTCTCCTGTCTTGCGGAATGAACCCAGATATGCCTCCCGTCACTTTGGCAATGACCGAATTCAATTTATCTCTGAAAAGTGACTGGCCTTCATAAGGAATCTTGCACCACCCTTGTTTGAAATTGAGGTTCACCACCCAAGGCCTGAACCATAGCGCTCTTTTCCCAGTTGCTGTGTATAACATAACTCCAGCGGTGCCACGGCACCCTGGTTGAGAAAAGGTGATCTAAAGCAACAACAGTAGCTGCTAGTCTGTTGAAGACCTTAATAAGGAATGAGTCACTGCTACTGTACTCCGTAAATAGCAGGTAAGCTGAAATGCACAAGCATAGCATGCACCTTCAAAGTCAAGTTAGCAATAGTTAGAACATATTTGCTAACTCTTCCCCACTTCATGGCTGGAGTTGTGCTTTAAACAGAGGTTATAATCACATTCCGTTCTGTTCACACACAGATGACCAGTAGAGGGAGTATTTAAAAATATGTGTATGAAATATCAAAACACTGAACAGCAAGAAATTATACATTCGAAAGTATGCTAAAAATTACTTTTAGGTACGTAAGTAATAATTCAGAATGGGAACTTGCTAAAAATAGAATACACTATAGCTATCCTCTAAATCAAGGGTCTTCAACCTTTTCAATCCGAGGGTCACATTGTATATTTTACAAATATTCACAGGCCTGAAGAAATCAGTTTTATAAATTAATGAATACCATTTAAATTAATTAATAAGTGTTCCCCCCACCCCTTACATCAAGGAGTGCCCATG
The DNA here is from genome assembly GCF_000935625.1 of Nanorana parkeri. Lineage (NCBI taxonomy): Eukaryota > Metazoa > Chordata > Amphibia > Anura > Dicroglossidae > Nanorana > Nanorana parkeri. The sequence continues at coordinate 1,154,564 of NW_017306512.1, forward strand.
AGCAGTCCCTCCTTACATCGGGGGTGAGGGTCATGGCTGGCTGCAAGTGAATGTGCCAGTCTCCATATTACGATGCACAGATTGGTGCAGCCAATTTATCCAGATTGGATAAAATCAGCCTGCAAAACAAATCTGTTTTATAAATGAATGAAGAATACTATTTAAATGAATAAGTCACCCTTTGCATCCAGTAGTGTTCATCTAGAGTCCCCCCTTACGTCGGAGGGGGAGTGGTCAAGGCAGTGCTAGACTAGTTTGCGCCCTAGGCAAGACCAGCTACTTGCACCTGTGGCGCAACCCCCCCCCCCCCCCC
>NW_017306512.1:1155323-1170461 GCF_000935625.1 Nanorana parkeri
AATCTCCTGCGACAGGTGGATGTAATTTATTTTGAAATAGCCAATAGCAGACTGGCTATTGAAACCTTACCCACTGAGCAGAGGAGGGAACCTGAGAGAAAGAATTGTCTCTCAGTTACGCCCCTCTGCTCAGTGGGCGGGTACAATAGCCAGCGTGCTATTGGCTTTTGCAATTTGAAATGGATGGGGGGCGCCGTGGGAGGTGAATGGTCAAGGCTGCGCCCTAGGTAGCATTGCACCCTAGGTGGCTGCCTAGTTTGCCTAGTGGCAGCACCAGCTCTGGGGGTGGGTGGGGGAGGGTAATGGCTGGCTGGCAATGGATGCTATGGTTTCCATATTGTAATACCCAGACTTGCGCATCCACTGCCAGCCAGCTGGTGTCGCTGTGAGCAGTATAAATTCTTGTAGCAGGCCAGATGTGGCCCACAGTCCGTAGTTTGGAGACCCCTACTCTAAGGGCCCATTCATACTATGTCCGGGCCAGATCCAGACCAGAACGTGTTTTGTCTTTTTACAAAAATGAATCCCCATTCATTCCTAGGTTAAAAAGTGAGGCTAGTTCACACCACTGCATTCAGTTCCAGAACATTTAAAAAAATACTACATGCACTATTTTCTCTGGTCTGGGGAATACCAAGACATGTAAACGCATCCAAACACATCAGAATACACTGTAATGCATGCATCAATTGAGACTAAAAATAAATAAAAAATGTGTCAAAAACGCACATGACTACATTTGCAGAAATGCATCCAGATCTGGTCTGGAGATGGTGTGAGCAAGCCCTAAAGGGGCCTAGAAGTTTCTTAAAGCAGACCTATGCCCTTATCTTTAAAATAACAACAAACACACATTTAGAAATGTTTAGTATTGACAATCTACAAACACATACTTCTAGATAATTGCAGGCTTTGTATTCTTTGCATACCTTATTTCTCTTTTCTTCCCCAGTCTTCTGATAGCGGCCATGTTTACTAAGGGCAGATTACTAGCTCTCTTTTTACTTCCTGGATTTCTGGCACATATGACTAGACATGTGACCATGCACATCATCTCAGGGGAGGAAAATACCTTTTCCTGAGGTCTTATGAGATTACAGATGAGATTTCCCAGCAATGATCTGCTGATGACAAGGCAATCCCAGTGTGCATTGCTTTGGCAAACTGAAGTCATTTTCCCTTACAAAGCAGGAAGTGAATGTTCTGCAAGTGTAAGTATTTCAGAATTACAGCATTTTACACCTGACATGTCTGTGTTTTATTCTTAATCATCATACAAGACTTGCGCATCCACTGCCAGCCAGCTGGTGTCGCTGTGAGCAGTATAAATTCTTGTAGCAGGCCAGATGTGGCCCACAGTCCGTAGTTTGGAGACCCCTACTCTAAGGGCCCATTCATACTATGTCCGGGCCAGATCCAGACCAGAACGTGTTTTGTCTTTTTACAAAAATGAATCCCCATTCATTCCTAGGTTAAAAAGTGAGGCTAGTTCACACCACTGCATTCAGTTCCAGAACATTTAAAAAAATACTACATGCACTATTTTCTCTGGTCTGGGGAATACCAAGACATGTAAACGCATCCAAACACATCAGAATACACTGTAATGCATGCATCAATTGAGACTAAAAATAAATAAAAAATGTGTCAAAAACGCACATGACTACATTTGCAGAAATGCATCCAGATCTGGTCTGGAGATGGTGTGAGCAAGCCCTAAAGGGGCCTAGAAGTTTCTTAAAGCAGACCTATGCCCTTATCTTTAAAATAACAACAAACACACATTTAGAAATGTTTAGTATTGACAATCTACAAACACATACTTCTAGATAATTGCAGGCTTTGTATTCTTTGCATACCTTATTTCTCTTTTCTTCCCCAGTCTTCTGATAGCGGCCATGTTTACTAAGGGCAGATTACTAGCTCTCTTTTTACTTCCTGGATTTCTGGCACATATGACTAGACATGTGACCATGCACATCATCTCAGGGGAGGAAAATACCTTTTCCTGAGGTCTTATGAGATTACAGATGAGATTTCCCAGCAATGATCTGCTGATGACAAGGCAATCCCAGTGTGCATTGCTTTGGCAAACTGAAGTCATTTTCCCTTACAAAGCAGGAAGTGAATGTTCTGCAAGTGTAAGTATTTCAGAATTACAGCATTTTACACCTGACATGTCTGTGTTTTATTCTTAATCATCATACATAGAGGCAGGGGCGTCCAGGGGCTGGGTGACACCCGGAGGGGTAACCGAATGTCACGCTGATGCGTCACTGCGCATGGCCTGACGTCACCACGCGCGTGCACGTGACGTCACTACGCACGTGCACGATGACATCATCACACAGGCGCTGCAGTATTCTGATACCTGCCGGCGGCCATCTTGGTGATGGACGCCGGCAGAGAGAGGAGGGGACAGTCACCCGGCGGGATAAGGTATCCTGCCGGGTCCCCTCCTCTCTCCTGATACTGTCGGGTGTTCGGTCCATGACCGAGCGCCCGACTTTTCAGAGGGGGGTGACACCAAAATGACTGTGAGTCATTTTGGTGTCACCCCTCCAATGGTGTCACCCGGGTGCGGGCCGCACCCCCCTTGTGACACCACTGCATAGAGGGATGCATTGGTAGAATGTGATTTTTGAGTGTAAAGGTCTGCTTTAAAACATAGACTATTTGATCTGATGGCCCTATTTTGCATGTTTAAAACTCTGCTGGAAACTGATTGTCATTGTGTTTTCTTTCACCAGGTGCAGCAACGATGTATGTACGATATAAGATAGTCCTTGTACAAAATTCTAGATCTGCATTTCTATGTAGATATTTCAACATAATGTCTTTAGTAATTGGAGTGATTGGCTGCATTGGAATGGGCATTGTAGCTTCCTTTCAGGTGAGAAGTTACATATAGGAACACAGGTTTTGACTGTTTTGGAAAAATTCAATAGAATATTCCTTTTACATGTTTCGAGTCATCCATATTAACTAAAACCTTGGGAGAAAATACACTTGAATTTGTTACCAGGTACAGCATGGCATGTTATTTAAAGTTAAGTGTTACAGAATGATGCTGTACCAGGGAGATTGAAGACAATGGTGGGCCCATAGCAAACCTCTCATGGCTGGTGCACCCACCCCCATCCTTTTCCTGGTGTCTCTGTACACTAGTACAGAGTTGGTTTTAAAGAAGAACTCAAATGCAAGGGTTAATTGCTCGTTTTGGTCTAAGAGCTAAGATAAAGAAAATATTCTCGCCTAATCCTAGGTCCCACCTGGCTGCTAGAGCGGTCCCTGCAACCTTTCCTCCCCTAGGCTCTGGCGGTCTAAGGACCTGTGACGTCATCAAGTCTAGTGCAGCTGCAATAGATGTGAGGACGCTGGGAGACCTTCCACCACCAGAGCGGAGGGGCAGACAGAGCACTGACCGGCGCAGGACTTAGGATCAGGTGAGTACATTTTCTTTATTTTTGCCCCTGGACCAAAACGAGCAGCACCCATGCTGTATGGGAGTAGCACCACTGCAAGGGTTAATTTTGCTGGAGTTATTCTTTAACCAAGATGTTCCAGATATTTGCTTGTTCACCCATTTCAGCGTTTTCTTGTGATGCAGATAATTAGTTTGCCTGGAGTACTTATTTTGTATACGGATTGTAATTTTGGTTGAATCTGCCCAACACTTGTGACAGATTCCTTAAATGGCGATAATAAGAACTATCAAATTATGTCGGAACTGCAGCTGAAACTGTTGCAAGGCTTTCATGAATTAGGTGCAGGTTGTTTTAAAGGGACCACACCGCCAGAAAAGTGTCCTACGTGCTGTATGCTGAATTCCCACCACAGTATTTTGTTCAGTGACAAATACTTAATCATTAGTCTGTACCTTTTACTGAAGGTCAACATACATGAACTTCTCCGCAGGCTTGAAGCAGGAGGAAAGAACTAGACATACAATACAGCTATTGAGAAACACAGTATATATATATATATAGTAAACAAACAATGTTCTCATGTTATCAATGAACAGGAACACTCATAGAGGATTCCTGTTCATTCATAACAGGGGACACAGAAAAAGAGATTGAGGACTTTGTGTTCTCAATCTTTTTCTATTTTAAAAGGGAAAAATCTGTTTAGACCCCTAATATTTCCCTGAAGCCCCTAAAAGTAAAAGTAAAAAATAGAAATATTTAATAAAAAATGAGTTAATAAAAATAAATATAAAAAAATTAAAAAGTTTATAAAAGTTAAATATACAAAAATAAAAAACATTTTTGGTTTCGGCCTGACATTTTTTTTAATTTCGGTTTTGTTTCGGTTTTAAACTTTCCATTTCGGTGCACCTCTAATAGATATATATAGACATGTTTATACCGTGGAATGGGATTGTTGGCATGTGCTTAAGATTAACCTTTTTCTTGCTGTTGAAGAATTCTCACTTCAGCAATTTGAATTTGCAGTTTTTATGCCTCATGCTGGATGTAGTCACTTGGTGGCATTGTTCACTAGCGAACATTACCTTCCAAAAGACATTCCAGGGCTTCAGTGTTCAGTAGATTTGCCATTTTGTGTTGGAATTACTGTACATTTAAATGGCTACACTAATATATCAGTAAGCACACTACAAATCCCATATTAATATGTACATTTCCCTTTCTTTCAGGAGACTTCCGTTACAAAGGTTCATGATATAGGAGCCCTCCTGGCATTTATCTTTGGTGTCCTCTACATTTCTCTGCAGTCTATTATCTCCTACAAGTCCTGTCCAGAATGGAACCGAAGGGGGACCTGCTGCATACGAATGTTCATTTCTCTACTATCGATACTTGCCGTATTTCCCAGTATCCTTTGACCAATCATTATTTCATATTTTTCTATAAAAAAGTTCATGTACTCCTATCAGCCAGCTTGTTCTAACAATGTTTTAAGGTAGATTATATAATAACTGGGGCTCATTCCATGAATTACACTGGGGGGTATATTTATACCATACTTGTAGCTGATTTTTTATTGTTTTCCTCACATTGCCAGACTTACGTTAGAAAAATGAATAGCACACCAGTTATGGTGTGGCACATTAGTTCTCATTTAACCTTAACCTGACCCTAACACTTAGCCCACATTCACACCTTAGCGCACGATCATGTGCTTTCGTGTGCTGCGTTTTCCGCGCATCCCTACTAAATTCAGTGGGGCCTGCACCCAAGACGAATGCGGCAAAGAAGCTTGTATAGCAGTTTTTTTGCGACAGGTGTTCCGCATTTTTTGCTTCCGTGTTTGTGCAGGTTTTCATGCACACAAACCCAGAGCAAAAATGCATGTCTTCCTGCCCGGGTTTGGGGTGCCATTAGAAATTAATGGCATCGCAAGCGTGTTGCATGTTTTACTGCGTTTTCGTGAACGCGCGCCAAACGCACACAAAAACATACACTTTAACATAAAACAAAAAGCACATCTATTCATGCTATCCCAGCACCAGTATGTACAGCTGAAGCACTCCCCGCTGCCTCAAACCTCGTAGGTCACTTCAACGGAAATGATGTCGGTAAGCTCTGCTGTTCACTACTATCTTTACCCAAGGGTCCTGATAATTGTTTATCTGTAGCTATGAATAATTTTGACTATTTTGAAAAAAGAGATGTCCAGTGGTATGGTTTCATGCATTTAGTCCCTGGTGCAAAGCATGAGCCAGGGCCCAACACACAGTGCTCCGAACTGAACATCCCCATCCTCAGTAACTCCCAATAGGACTAAAATGGCCATTTAATTACATCCTGTACCTAAAACCTCAAGCCTCATAACCCCTAAGCTAAAATCACCTTCGTCATCATGTGCAGTATAGTCCCTCTCCTCCAGGAGAGGTGATTTTAGCTTTTAATTTGTGATGATGGAGAGATGGTAGTGATGAGGATGGTCGGATATAGCTAGATAGGCCCCACAGAACATGAGCCTGATTGCAATTACAACATGTGCTACCTTTTTCAATATGCTATTCGATATACCAGGGGTAGCCAAACTCCGGCCCTCCAGCTGTGGTGGAACTACAAATCCCATGAGACATTGCAAGATTCTCACAGCCATGAATCCCGGAGAGAGATGCATCATGGTATTTGTAGTTTCATCACAGCTGGAGGCCCGGAGTTTGGCTACCCCTGCGATATACCCTTATTATTTGTTTTACCCCTTTTGCTTTGGCTCGTTATGATTTTAAAGTGAACTTATGAGGGAAGAAATATGAAAGATACCATTGCTGATTTGTTTTTAAGGGTCAAGTGCCCCTGGATTCACTGGATAGTGAGTCACTGACCTGTAACAAACATGCAGCCAAAGAAAGCTGTTATCCTGCATGTGTGATCCATGGTGGGGACCCCACTAAATAGTGATTACAGGATTTAGAAGACAGGACCTGAGCTTGTAGCTTTAAGAATAAGTCAGAAAAGGTAATGCCAATATTTCTATAAAATTTTTTGCATGTATATAAGAAACTCTCATTCTTCTGTGCTGTTCCTTAATGCATACATCTAACAGTGATAATATGTGCTTCATTTGCTGGCATTGGGACATTTAAATGTGAGCCTGGTGAAGAGGTGTGTATCTTCATTTAGTGAACATTAACATTGACAGGGTCATTCACAAAGGGGTGAAGAGTTTGGAGAAGGCAGGAGAAGTGAACAATCTAGGACAACATAGCTGATCTGGAAAGTGAGCTAAGATATCGCTCTCTAATGCATGGCAATGGGGCTCTATCTGTCAATGTCGCGGGTCGTGCGTCGCTACAGCAGGACCCTTTTTGGAGCGGATTTTGCCGCGATTCTAGCTTGCTCAATGCAAGCATTTGTGCGATATCGCGCGACAAACGCCCCCCCCCCCTTCCCACTCCAGACTTACCTTTCCTCTCCTGCAGGGCCCTCTTCCTCGTCGGCCAGGGCTAAGAGGAGACGGTCCTCACACAGCAGAATGTGCTGCCCGGCTGTGCCGGCAGCACATTCTGCGGGACCAGTGACAGCCTCTCCACCCCTGCCGCACAGACACCCGTACATGCTGTGGGTGGCTGTGCAGCAGGGAAGGAGCAGCACGATCTGGGCCCCCCCAAGTGGCGGAACTCCAGGGCCCGGTCGCAATTGCGACCCTTGTAGTTCCGCCAGTGGCTGCAGCCTAAAGTCTCATGTGAATGGGGCCTTAGGGATCATGACCTGTTACCAGATAAATTTTTTTAAATGAAAGCTTTGTAGCAGTAGAGTATTAGTATTGCCGCCTTACTTTTTTTTTTCTGAATGATGTTTTCATGAGTCAAGGTTTTACAGGAATCCGACAATTCTGGGGAGTCAGAGTGGAATGAGAAAATACTTTGAACTAAAATGTCACCTGCAAACTGAGTAACAATGTCTCTTGATAGGGAGTTGCTGGTGGTGCTGTTGCTTCGTCTGTTCTTTTATCAGCAATCAGGGAGCTGAACCTTACTAGCAGTGTTTGATTCAGCTCAAATAATTTGGGGTATTGCAAGGACTTATTTTAACGTGTACTGTATAAGGAATTTATTTTTAAAAATGAATGAAAAAATCCCCTTATTTTTTGAGGATTTTGTTTTTGCTTCTTTTTTATTTTCTTGAAACAATTGGGTTTGCTTACTAAAGGCTGTATAGGCAGTTCACTTGGCAAAGTGAATTTTCCCCTAGCTAAGAAAATGAGGTGAAGTTCTGCTAACTTCCATCATCCAATCATGTGCAAGCAAACATACTGCTTTTTAAACTCTCCTTGCACGTGATTGGGTATTCTCTGCAAAGTGAATTTTTGCCACATTCACTAAGTGAAAATTCACATGCAAAGTGAATGTGCTCCACTCCTTTAGTAAACAACCCCAGTGTGAATGTATGGGGAAAAGGTCTTTGAAATGTACATTTGTAATTTGCATTTTTGTTGTAAAATCTGGGGATAAAACTGACATATATATACAGGTGAAACTCGAATAATTAGAATATCGTGCAAAAGTAATTGCAGTAATTGCTGCAAAAGGGGCCCAAACCAAGTACTGAGTACATATGCATGCTTGTACTTTTCAGAGGTCCGATATTGTTCTATGTACAATCCTTGTTTTATTGATTGCATGTAATAATCTACTTTTTTGAGGTTGTGGATTTGTGGTTCTTGGGGTTTTCATGAGCTGTAAGCCATAATCATCACAATTATGACAAATCACGGCTTGAATTATCTTGCTTTGCTTGTAATGAGTCTATCTCATATATTAGTTTCACCTTTTAAGTTGCATTGGTGTATATATACAGACACACACACACACAGGTTGAACTGGATGGATCTTTGTCTTTCTTCAACGTCACCTACTATGTTACCATGATGTAAAATATCATGTCGCCCTATGGCATCCTGAAAGGAGGACACGTTTTACCATGGTTGTTATCCAAGACACACTTTCATCAGATTAATTCTAAAGCTAAAGTTGCAGTTTTTTCCCTACTTTAAACTGCTTATTGCTTTGTAGGTATGAAGAAATGGTTACAATTTTGGAAACGCACAAGAAACATTTGAGAACAGCAGAAAGTTAGAAAAAAGCAGAGGAAAACAAGGCTGGAAAATTATTTATAAATAGCTTTGTTCTGTCTCAACCACCAATTTATGTATTTGAACACACTTCACGATACCAGTCTGTACGGATAGTATGACAAGTTACTGAGCTGATGGGATCCACAGGCAGGGTTCAATTCACCAAGAAAACCGAAAATGAAAAAATTGTCACGCCAAAACCGAAAGTTACTTTTTTTTCCAACCTTCTTAAAAATGTTTAAATTATTTTCTTTTTATTTAATTTTTCTTTTTTTTAAATCCCGGATATTTCCCTTTTTAACATAGAAAAAGAGATTGATGAAACAGAGTTCACAGTCTATTTATCTAAAGCCCCTGTTATAAATGAACAGTAATCCTCTATACTGAGTGTTCCTGTTCATTTATACATTGTGGTTATAGTGTAAGTTACTATGTCCACAATCATGAATGAACAGGAAGTGATGTAGAGCAATTCCCGTTCATTCATAACTGGGAGATAGTAAGCACACTATGTCCAGTTATTTACAAACACTCATCGATCAGCTGAGTGTTTGTACACCGCTCTCCATCCTGAATGGGCTGTCGCAAAAGGCGGGGCAGGGCAGTGGGGGAGGAGAGCTCCGCCTCCTGTGGCAGATCACAACGCTCTCCTCCAATCACTGCTCTCCATCCTAACATAGGAGGCAAAATACAACAGCAGCTGTGGCAGCACAAGCTTACAAGTCAAAAGTGCCAAATCCAGAGGAAAAAAAAGAATGCCAAAAAAAAAATAAGACCTCTTGGGCTTATAAACCAAGGCTGGTAATGCAGGCACATAAAATAACTTTTCTGCCTATTGGTCAAAAAGTAAAACAGTTCCCCATTTTCAGGAACTTTTGTGGACAAATATTTCTTGATGCTAATTTTCTCACCTCATAAACAGCTATCGTTCTCCTTTTTTTCTTTAGCCATCCCCATATCGCCAAGCAAGTGCTGTTTGCGAATGGATCGTAGCTTTTGGCTTTGTCACCTATTTCCTTACATTCATCAAAGATTTTCAGGTTAGTATAGACTAAAGTTTTATTATATATCTATGTCTAAAATGTTTTTGTTTGTTTGTTTGGATAGAGTAGAAAAAGCTTAAACTTGGTGAGTTTTTTTGTTCTTTCTGTGTCCTAGAGGAGACTCCCCAAAAATGTTATAGTTGTCACAGGAATAGAAGGAAAATCTTTGATAGGAGGCACCAGTTCTGGTACATGGGGGGAATTTAGAGAAATTTCCTTTCACTTTTTGTGTCTTTGGGACAGGAAGTGAAGGGAAAACTACCTAATGGAGCACAGACAAGAACAACATAAAAACTTGACAGCAGTTGTAACCATTTCTCACTCTACCCAAAGCTGAGATTCAGTTTGGCTATAGATACACTTTAAAGGAATCCAAAATGTTTTCAAGATAGATAAAGAGAAACATGTGAATTTACCTAAGCATTAGAGTTTTTATTTCAGTCCGATCAGTGGTTATCCAATCCCTTTGACTTTTAAGAAAGTGTTAACTGTGGGCATCACTGGATGGTCAACCCGAGAAACACTGGTCTAGTTAGTGAATGTGGGAGAATAGAAATACAAGGGGCAGGCTGGGCTTGCGATCCTCATCCTGGCTTCACTACCTAGCAAGTCACCAACCTGGAACAAACATGCAGAGGCAGGGTGCCACTCGGAGCAGGCGCCGGGTGTCACACACCGAGACGCCATCACACACGTTATGTGACTTCATTATGTGCGTGACGCCTACAGGGTCCCCCCTCTCTCATACAACTGTCTGGCACTGGGTTCATGACCAAGTGCCTGACTTTTCAGAGGGAGTGTCACCAAAGAGTCATTTTGGTGTCACTCCCTCTGATAGTGTCACCTGCACCCCCGCACACCCCATGTGACGCCACTGCAAACATGTAGCAACTAAAATGTTAAAAGTATGAATACTCATCATTCATGCTTGTTCCACATCAGTGACTAACTGTCTTATTGATCCTGGCTTCATTACCCAGTCATGTAATCTGCATTTTTAAAAAGCAAGTCAGCATTATACACCTATCCTCATAGATTCCAGTTAAAAAGGAACTAAACTCTGGAAGCCGTGCTTGAAAAAAGGCAGGACAAAGGACTAGTCACATGTATAGTCTGTGTGTTCCTCACAGTTGATCTTTTACATGTTACTGACTTACCATTCATTATTCTGCACTGTGTGGAGGTAGGCCTTGGTAGAGGCAGTGTTTTGCTTCCTCATGTCAGAGCCTACATCCAGGAGAACCATGAGCAGAACAGTAGCGACATCACCAAATCTTACCACAAATCTCCTTAGACTAGCAGTTAGCAGTGCCAGGGCTGTACTGTATGCCAAGGCTGTGTAAATCTCAAAACTGGATGGACAATTAATATACACAGAATTATGTGCCGTTTATAAAAATGGACAATATTTAATGTGCTCGTCCACTTTTTATGTCTTAGTGCAACTGTCACTACTATTACACATTATGTGCTTTATTTTTTTAGCAAATTTGTTTTAAAACTCTTTTTATATAGTGAATTGCGGGTATTAAAACATTTTCTGAAAGGTGTGCACCTTGTTTCTTTGCAGGCTATAACTTTGACAATTTCAACAGAACTTCATGATGATTTTTGACTACAACCCTATCACAGTGTTATAGATTGACTAAATATTCTATAGTAAATGTTAACCAGACTAACAATGTAATTGCTGCTGGTTTACAGTTCGCACTGCGCTGCACTGGATGCAGAGACATAATAGTATAACTATTTGACCGCACCATTTCAATACATTTTTTGTGTTTTATATATATTTTCATATCAATAAATCAATTCAGGTTAATGTTTTATAATGCTATTAATGAAAGCAATAGGGAATTGCCACCAGGATATAACCTTTTAAGTACATTTTTTACATATTGTAATCTTTTTTTATTCTACATAATCAGTTCAGACGCTTGATTTTTATAACGCACATAATGGCATAAAGAGGGTAAACATATTTAAACTAAAAACGTAACCCCTTCATTACCAAGTGTGTAACACATAGCAATCAAAAGGTTGACAAAACACAAACCTGCTATGATCTTATTTTTATTGAAATGTCTGGCCTGACTGCTGAAGTGTCTTTAGGGGGCTACACAGGACAAACTTAGACTAGAGGACGGCACGTCCCCGCCACTGCCATATCTGCTCCAGATTATGCTCCTTGAGTTATAGCTCATTCTGTCAGTACTGTTGCTCGAACACATCACCCTTTGATTCATTGTCAGTTCAGCTGACAACAGGCCTGAAATCGGCAAAAACCCTGAACCTGAATGTAAACACCATGGAAGTTGGGTGGGTTGTACAAGCTGCATTCCTACTGTTAAATTACACATTTACAACTGTATTAATACCGCCAGGAATCCAAGGTAAAGTAATTGATCAGATTTGTTCAATGTTTGTCAACTGGGATTCCTGGCAACGTTTAAATAATCGCAGCCAGGAATTTGTCAGTGTTTAGTGGGGGGATTGCAGAATATACAGTTTGGCAGGTGACCATCATTAATATGGATTACCTCAATGGACAAGTTGATTGACGGATACATCAGTTTGCTATGATTGAAGTTGGACATACTTCTGGGGAACAATAATAAACTTAATTTCAAAAGCCAGTAAGTATGTGTTTGTGTTTTATTTTATTAAAGGATTTATACTTTGGTGTTTTGTTTTTTTACTTTGAATTATTTGTGAGAATAGGTAAGGAGTACCAATGTACCCTTGTATTCATTCCCCTAGGAGGGGTGGATCTTTAGTTGCCCCCTTATTAAAAAGGGGACTACCAAATTCCACCATAAGCTCACCTCCTTTTTTGGCCACTTGGAGGTGGGTAAGAGGCCCTTGTCCCTCAACATTGGGACAAAGGAACTTAGCAAAGAGCTTTGCTGTCTCCTCATTCAAGGTTCCCCTTTAATGTGGACAGGCATGTGGCCTGGTATGGCACAGAAAGGTGGGACTGCATGCTCACTACCCTCCCTTTCCTAGCCACCCAGGCTGGTATAGTGGAATATTAAGGGAAACTCTGTGCCGGTTTTTCTTATTTTAGTAATAAATATGTACACTCACTTTAATGATTTAACATCTGACTGGGAAATCCAGGGGATCCCTAGGTGACATCATTGATTAACATAAAATGATATCACTTGGGAATCCCGGTGGTGAATTAAACTATTACAGTTGTGAATCTTTCATTTAGCAGAAGATTATTAATTCAGTGATTTTTATTTTACTTTTAGCACGTTTTGGAATTGAGTAAGGCGTTCTAATGTACTGCTGCACTCATTCTCCCGGGAAGGAGTGTATATCTTGTCACCCTCTTATGATAAAGAGGTCTTCCAGATTCCACCATACATTCCCCCCATTTTACTATTACCTCCACCTCCTTTTTAGGGCACATGGAGGCGGAGAAGAGGCCCTTGTCCCTATACAATGAGAGAAGGGTGATTTGCAAGAAGAGGGAAGCTCTGCACGCACTGCCTTACGGTTCCTGGCCACCCAGGTTGCATTCCTGGATAAGGGTTTAGTTGGAATATTAGGGGAACCCTATGTCATCTTTTTCTTTATAATTACCATACCCCCTAAAGCTTTGGAGGGCTTTCTGTGTCATTTTGTTGACAATACATTGCCAAATTTTGAACCAGTCCTGTACTGGTTTATAATTTAACAATGTAAATAGACCCCTGTTGACCTTAAAGAGTAGTGGTCATAATTATATGTGCTTTATGTCCATATTAGTGTTCATATATCTGGACAGTTGTCTGTACATACACGGCCTGGTTAATTAAAGGAATGGCCAGAAATTAGTTATGTTTTGTGGCAGAAGGCCCCAGGTGACATAGGATGCAATATGGGACAGAATATATGTGCTACCTAAGCTATAGTGATTTTGGAGGTAGAGTATTGCAGAGTGCAGAAGGTAAACAAGGGTCCATAATCAGAAACATTATATTGACCACTTTAAAGCCCTTTTCCACCTTTGTGGAGATATTTAAAAAAAAACATATGCCAGCAATGAACACCATATGTACATGTAACAGGCATATGCAGTTGCTGTATATGAACACAGAAACTTACAGGGCTATTCACAAAAGGATGAAGAGATTGGAGAACGCAGGAGAAGTGAGCAATCTAGGACAACATAGCTGAACTGTAAAGTGAGCTGAGTTGCAGAATTTTCCCAGCTATGTTGTCCTAGATTGGTCACTTCTCCGGCCTTCTCCACACTCTTCACCCTTTTGTGAATAACCCTGTTACTTTTTTGATAGCTGTCTTCTTCATCTCCTCATGGCTCCTATAGAAATGGCCACCTCTGTGCTCTGCAAGCAGTCTGTGTAAATTGTTGTGCACAGTAGGAACTATAATGTAGGGCATGGAAAACTACATTTCCTACAATGCTATGCTTTCCTTTGCTATGCAAAAATGGCCACCAAAGGACTCCCAGAATGCATTTAAGTGGCCGGAAATGATGCCACCTGCTGGCCTGGTCAAGGGACTTAGAAGGAGGAAAGTTAACGAAACAAGGAAAGAGAGCAAAGAATCCATTAACCAAGATTGCCCAGCGCAAAATGGAGGTAGCATATTATGCCAGCCATAGTGCACCCCGCCACACGGATGGAAGGATAACAGCCTAATTAGGAGTTACACCTGCACCTTTCACCACTGGAGTGGCTGGACCTGGATGGTAGGGAGATTTTCTGAACAAATTTCTCAGAGGACAGAAAAAAAGGAATGCAGAAGTAAGGGTGAGGAATCATTTTATTGCTAAGCTGGAGGACTGTCCAGGGGTCAAGAGGGTGAAGACAAAGCCATCAGCGCTGACAAGGGGAGGCACCAGGAGAATGGGTTTCCCAGCATATATCCGTTTGATTAATACATTATGGTGGTATGTATTAACTTTTTCGGAAATCCAAATTTGGGAGTTCCAGAAGAGGCACACAGTGTAATGACTCGGCTTCCTGATGTCTGAAGTATTGGACTAGGCATCAGAGCATTTGGGAGAGTACTTGCCCAAATACTCGGTATCGGTGCATCCCTAGTTATTATTATACATTTACATAGAAGAGTGGCAAGACTGGTACAAGACAACAGAAGGGCAACAGTGCAGTGTCAGATTCCTCGCATCACCTTTCATCATCTCGTGGAGTCACGAGGCGGCCCAACGAAGTCATCTCGTGGCCCAACAAAGTACTATTGGGGTGGTCAAAATAATATGGCCACACAGTGTATACAGCAATACAGAACAGTATATGAATTTGACTCAGGGCTTAGTGACCCGCTGGACTCAGGGCTTAGTGACCCACTGGACACAGGACCCACCTGAGACCCCACACATACCTGAGATCCCACCTGAGAGTGACCCTGCAGAGCCCAGCATAGATGCTGCACAGCCCATCTGAGAATCTCTATGGTGGGCTCTGCAGGGGTCTCAGGTGGGCTGGTAAGGGCTGCATCCCCCTCCCAGCTCCTCTTACCTGCTGCTTGTGCCTGTACACCTGGCCTCCTCTGCCGCCGGACTGGC
>NW_017306512.1:1171038-1176223 GCF_000935625.1 Nanorana parkeri
TGTCACAGCAGAGGGCAGGAAGTGTTTTAGGACTACAGAACAACTTGCCCTTTCCATATCTCCATAACTTTGGGGGTAGATCTTCCAAAATCCACAGAGGTGAACTGAGCAGGGCTGATAATGGCCCACTGAATTTCTGTCAGGAACAACATGTATTTTTTTTTGCATTTATTGAACAGAGATAACAAAACAATGAAAGATTTAATGGACCAAAAGGGAGAAAATGAGAAGTTCATTGTTAGGATTTACATACAATTTGTGATAACCCTTGTGACTTTGAGAATTTACTTTTTTTACAGTAAAACAGACCCACAAAAATTGATAAAATTATATGTGAGTTTGATATAAATTTACTTTGCTGTATGTGGTATTTCTTCTGGCCTAACAAAAAATGAGCATTAAAAGCACGCAAATAACATATTCATGAAAATACCTCAAATAATATGTTTTGTAGCTATTGTGTTTTAAACAGACTTACTTTGATTGGACTTGCAAAATTCAGGTCAGCACACTCAAAGTAAAGCATGCAAGACTTTTTCTTAATGCACTGCAATGCATAGAAATGGGCTCCTATGAAAACACTTTTTTTTTCACATTCATGCAATTTGCTTGTGCCGAAACATGCAGCTAACACATTATAATGCAGCTGCTATGAATGAACTTTGAGGCAAAAATAATCATTTTTGACCAGTAGATGTCACCATTAGAATATCATGTGTAGCATGCAAATGTTCATCTTTCAAGAGAAAAAGTCATTATTGAGTTTATGTAATAATAATATCATTTAGATTGAATATAATTATATAGGCTGACCTACAAACGATTTATAATTACCCTTTTACCCAGCATTATTGTCAGAGTTCAGGTGACCCTAAGGGTTAACCGCTTGTTTTTCTCTAGAAGCTGGAATAAAGAAGATATACTCACCTGATTCTTAGTCCTGTGGCAAACAGCTCGTTCCTTTCTCTCCCCCTCCACTCCAGACTGTCCCTCGGTGTTCCCACATCTTAAGGTGCCCATACACCTGCCGATTATCGTACGATAATCGCGGGCGCACGTCTTCCGAGCTGTACAGTCGCACGTCTTCCGAGCAGGCTTGAAAACCCGCCGAGAATCGTACGATGTTCGGCGGGTTAGTGGCATGCTCAGAAGACAAATGCCGATCGGGCCGGTGTGCGCAAGCGCACACTGCCCGCTCAGCATTAGATTCATCGGAAGCCCTCCCCTCGGCGGGGAGGGCTTGCGATGATTGCAAGTACGATCTGCCTGTCCGAGACAGCCGAAGTGGGGCAAGCGGCCGGCCGGACGACTCGCGAGTGACAGCTGGGCGGAGCCAGACGTGATCGCTGATCTGTCATTAAACAATAACTGGGCGGAACCAGCTGTGACATCACAGCCAGCTCCACCCAGTTGTTATTCATTCGCCGGGACATGCTAGTTTTAGTCACTGAAAAAGTGTTGACGAAACCTAATTCAAATTATTAGTCAAATAAATTAACACTGCTCCCCTCCCTCCTCTCTTGCCTATTCACAGAATCCGTAGTATTCTTTCCCAGAATGCAATGTGTTCTGTGATTGGAAGAAGCAGTTCATGTCATTCTTCTGCCTCTTCTCCATTTACAGAATGCTTTACATTCTAGGTAGCTATGGGGAGGTAAGTTATTTTGCTGATGCTCCATACCCCAAAAATGTAACTGAACTTGAAATTGTTCCAGGGATGTCTTCTGTCATCTATTTTTAAGATTTTCATTACTGACTGAGAAATAGTCCTGTACAGCAAAGTGCACATATCACAGTGTGCTTACACTTTGCCAATAGTTAAGGCCAATTTTACATAATTTTACTTTAACTGGGACGCAGATGGGATGAATAAAATGACTGGAAATCGTAATTAATATCAGAATTGATGGAAGTGAACAATATAAGAGAACAGTAGCACAGCATATGAGATCACCTGCAATATACAGAACATTCCAACATTTAACAGAGATCTTATTATTAGTGGATCCAACTTATAATCATATTTCCAATGTATACCGGAATGACTCCTTCCTTGTCCTAGGAAATGGTATAGATTTCATTTCTGTTCTGCTACTCATGGTAGGGGGCGTACATTGAATTCAGAACTACTCAATACGAACCTAGCACTTTGTTGTGATCATGTGTATATTGAGCTATTCAGATCGATACACAGAGTGCTATGTAGTGCACAATCCATGTTTAGGCCATGTGCCTAATGGAAAGCTTTTGAAGATTTGACAAATGAGGCAAATACTTTTACAACTTTCTGAACAAATTCCTATTATTCCCAGTTACACTTATTAGAGAAACATGTGGAGCAAACAATGCAGTCTTTGTCTCTCCCAGATTGCTGTCTGTTTGTCAAGCCAAAATAAACATTAGAAACTGTGAAGATCTTTCTTTGTAGTCTGAATATGGTGAATATGCCAGAATTAAACCAGTACAGCATGCTGCTGATAGATGTTGCTGTTCAGTTTTGCTGTCATAGAAATCATCTGCTGTCCTGTCTGACCTCCCACACCTACTATGGCAGAGATTTAACACTCAGGCTTGAACTGTCCTATACTGTATCCACATTACACAGCACATGTAATAACATGGCACATGTGTAATCATTGTATTGTAACCTATAGCAATCATTAAAGTGTTAAAATATGCAAAATATAACAGACTGCATCAAATATTACCAAAATTGTGTGAGACTTTGGCTGATGTCAGATAAACACTTTCTGCACCCCATTAATTTAAAGCAAACATGTACTAAGAGAAATAATGAAGGCTACCACTGCTTTTCTCTGCCTACGAATCCTAGTAGCCTTCTATCTATCCTGATTCACAGACCTTGAACAAACATGCAGAATGATCCCTCTACTTGCATTGAAGCCTTTGGATCAGCACAGTGGCGTAACAACCGGGGGTGCAGCAGGGGCGCGGGACCCGGGCGAAAAGTGAAGGGGGGGCGCCGGCCGAAAATGGCACTTTCGGCTAAATGCCGAAAGTATTGGAATTGTAGTTCCTTAGTTGATATATATGTGTGGGGGGTACAGTTCCAGTGGATGTTTATATAATATGGGGGGGGGATTTCTGCCCCGGGCGCCCAGAACTCTGGTTACGCCACTGGATCAGCATCACAGCCAGAAAACTCATTTTCAGGTCAGCAATGGCAGAATCTATATTCCCTCGTTAGGTCTCCTTGAGGGCTTGTTCACACCAGGTCCGGACCAGAACAGTTTGTTCCCAGACCAAAAAACATAGCAATGTATCCCTATGGTATTCCTGGGCTCTGTTCACACCAGTGCAGTCCGTTCCGATTCAAACAAAAAATAAATACTGTTGGTCTCATTTTTTCTGGTCTGGAATGCATGCAAACGCACTGGACTTAACCTGAAAGACCATTTTAAGCTAAAATAAAAAAAAAAAAAAAAAAAAAAAAAAAAAAAAAAAAGCACTGCACTGTGTTTGCATATCTGCTCTAGATCTAGTAGGACATGGTGTGAACATAGGCTTAAAATGTAACAATGTAGCTGCTAGCAAGGTGTCAGAGCCAGTTCACACCATATGCAGTTGTGATGCAGTCCGTTTAGTTTGACTGCTGCAGCCAAAATACATCACAATGCTCTCCTTTGGGCTTTCTCGTGCATGCAAACATGCTGTATTCACACCATTGCAGTCCGTTCAGATGCAGTCAGAAAAAGTACTGCTTGTCCTATTTTACCTGCATCTAACTGCACGAAATGCATCAAAACGCAACAGAACGCATACAAAAAAAACAAAAACAGAATTGATTGTGGAATCATCAAGGGACATGCAGGGGAAAAAAACGCATCAAAGCGGATCGCAGACGCACAGTTGTGATGCAGTTTCTGGTGTGAACTCAGGCAAACAAACACACCATATTACATGTGATCCATATCAGTTTTCAACTCTGTGGTGTTGTCATGTTGGCATTCATGTCATGTGCCAGGGCCACAGAGCTCACACACCCAAAATATTGATGAAAACAAACAGCCTGTTAAAAGGAAACTGCATTGACCCAACATGGAAGTTGTCAGTGCTTCCTCTGAAAATACTAGCCGTCTGTCTCCGGCTTCAGTACGTTTTGGGTCACTGATTTTAAACTAGTATTACAAAGTCAGAACTCCAGATTCATATACTGTACATGTTCCTGGTAATTACTCCAAAAGTGCTGAAGCCATTGGATTCACTTGACAGCCTGGTTATTAGGGTTTGCAGAAGGAAAGGTCAGTGATGGCAGCCTCCATAACTTTATCTGTGCAGGTTTTCTTTAAATTGTTCTACACGCAACGGATGGATGCTGTTTGTGATTTCATTTCTAAAATGACCTGACATGACGTTTAGTAACTGTCCGAATACAGTAAACGCCCCATTATCCAGCATGCAAGCAACCAGCACTCGCAAAAAACAAAAACACTTTTTTTTTGCCGGTCGCTTCGTGCACACTAAAACATTTCGTTGCTAACAAAAGTCTTTGTTTGTATCTTGCAGCCAGCCGGCGGCTAGATTCTGCGGTCGGCAGCAGAATGTAAACAATGGGGAGCAATAGACAGCCTGCTATTGGCTATTTTAAATTGCAATATAAACTTTCTCTCAGGTCCACTCATCTGCTCAGTGGGCGGGTGCAATAGCAAGCCTATCGGCTATTTTAAATTGCAATAGCCTATAGCAGGCTGGCTATTGCACCCGCCCACTGAGCAAAGGTACAGAGGAACTTAACGCTCAAGCAACCAGAAACTATAGTCATCCCTACTGGTGCCGGATTACTAGGAGTTTACTAGATGCAATAGCAAGCCTATCGGCTATTTTAAATTGCAATAGCCTATAGCAGGCTGGCTATTGCACCCGCCCACTGAGCAAAGGTACAGAGGAACTTAACGCTCAAGCAACCAGAAACTATAGTCATCCCTACTGGTGCCGGATTACTAGGAGTTTACTAGGCAATGACTCTTATTAACCCTTTCGCTGCCAAGGACGTATGGCATACGGACCTACAAAAGTGCTTCCAGCTGGCCAGGTCAGTATGCCATACGGACCTGGCATTTACAGTTCTACTATAAGCTGATGGTCGCTTTAGCGACCATCAGCTTATAGTATAACTGTTCAGCAGACTGTCCCCTTTAAATTAATAGCTGTCATCAGCGGCTCA
>NW_017306512.1:1179107-1179433 GCF_000935625.1 Nanorana parkeri
CCAGCGCTGACTGGCGGAACGGACGGGGGAGGAGGCGGGTACAGCTGGCACTGCCTCTAGAGTGGAAGAGCCAGCTGTCCCTCACGCAGCTCGGCGGATCCAGATATAATTGTCGGGATCCGCTTCAGCTGCGGCGTCTCAGTATATCGCGGGCTGTAGCTCGCAGTATACTGAGCTTAGGTTGAAGGGAGGACGCTAATTTGTGTCCTCCCGTTACCCTAAGAAGAACTATGGGGAAAAGCCCTAACCCCATAGTTTTCCTTTAAGGCGATAGCTGACCTGGCGGGGGGGGGGGGGGGATTTTACTTTACCCGCCCACCCACCTG
>NW_017306512.1:1179459-1181780 GCF_000935625.1 Nanorana parkeri
GGGGGGGGTGTTTATATGTTAGCAAGCCCTCAGGCTGACTAGAATGCTAAAAGGCAAAAAAAACCCTGCACTGTCACATACTTCTTTGTCTACATGCCCACGCAATAAATAGTCAGGGTACAGAGGGAGTTCTTTCATTTATTAGGTTGTTAGGAGTTAGGTTTCCACACATGGGCAGTTTAGGCCAAAAGGTCGCAACATTGGAACAATTAAAAGGGAAAATAAATTAGCTTCTATTCTGCTTACAGAAGCCAATCCCTATGTACACAATCACAGAAAAATAGGACATATGTAAATGAGCTTATGGTGTGGTCCCCACATGTTAGACATACCACCACATGAGTATATACAGTATGTGTAGTCTATGATGTAGTGACTATCTCCAATGTGTATCATGACACAGAAGTGATGACTCCTAACTGCTGTCATAGCCGTCTATCTGAACCTGTAAGCCTGACATTCCCACGATCCTATTTCATCTTCAGCCTAATGCAGGTCTCTCTCAATCCCAGCAAAACTTTTAACACCAATGATTTCTACTGGCATGAATATTGGAGACAATTTGCCAAGTGTTTTGGATCGCCGCTGCTTGCTCTCCTGTTTTCATTTACAGATTTTGGATGAGCTCAAACTAGTTGCAGAAAAGCTGTTAATGTTTTTAAGCTGAAAGGACTAACCCGCATTGTTGTGGATAACCAAGTTATTTGTTTGCTGTTAGACAAATAATTCAATTGCTTCCTAACTGCAACTGTGAAATTAGAAAACTGCTAAAACCAGACTGGAAATGTTGATGTTCCCTATGCCAGAAAGCCCTCTCACTTTAAGTGTGATATCATCCCTTGCTGTCAGATTGAGCAAGCTTCACGCGTGTGCTCCACTTTTGATAAATTTACCTCTGTATGTTCATCAAAGTCCTCTTAACTCCATAATAGGGTCTGCCTGATCTAAAACGGTACACTTTCTGCTGTGTCTATTGTGATCAAACAGCCACAACTCCCCAGGTAGCCAGAGGGCACATCATCTTTGCCAGGGCTACGAGTGACATGATGGAGCTCAGGACAGCAATTTATGATAAGAAAAGGACACTTTTTTTTTTTTTTTTACTCCAAACTATAATCCGGGGGACTGGAGCAGACAAAATCTGGAACAGTTGGTAATGGTAACCAATCAGCTTCTCTCTTCAGTTAAGATTTAAAAATGAAACTGAGAAGCTGATTAGTTGCCATGCACAACTGCTTCAGATTGTGTCTGCTCCAGTTGTGATAAATTCCCTTCAATGCTCTTTTGTAATACTTACCCGGGCCCTATTGATTCAAGTGAAGTGTGATATTTCATGACAGATCCCCTTTAAAAGAAACTTGTCAGAAATATAGCATGCCATATATATTGATGCTATCTTGTATTGTGATGTCAAAGTTCCAGGGGTGGCATACTTATTTGTCCTTTACATCTTGGTGTCAGGTCTTACAAACACAAGTCTTCAGTCATTTTTTTAATGATCAAAATATTGACTGATCCTTGCAAATTGATTTCTTATCAGACACCGAAGGGTTCTTCTATAAAAGTTCTGCCCACTTTTCAAACGGCCCTCGTTCCCCGTAGATGGTGCTGAGGAGAATATGAATTTATAATACTCCTAAACTTTTATAGATAAACCCCCCAAATGTTTTACACAATCTGTTTCATAATGAAAGTAACATTTTCAGATATACTCAACAGTATAATCAGATATTACGTTATATAATATTGACAAATCCTGACTAATAAAATGGCTGCCCTTTCCTGAATCAGGTTACACCAAACAGCTCCTACATACCGAAAACATATCAGGGTTCTCCTCCATGATGCATTTTCAAACACTTGTGCTTGGACACTGTTAACCCTATGACAACATATCCAGCAATACAACCTGTTAAATAGAGCCCACCAAGAAATCATTCTGAGAGAATACTTGGAAACTTTTAGGAACAGTCACTCCTACAAATGATATTCCCATTATGGGTCCAATCATCAAGCCTGCTTCCAACAGTTCCCAGGGAGAATTTGGTAAATATTCACTAGCAAGAGACTTTTCTGAGCAACAATTTACCAAGATGCCTTCACACTCTAGTGAATATCACTGGCATGACCAAACAGGATTCATACAGATGTTCATACAGTCCAGCAGCTTCAGCAGCTTTGGTCACTAAAAGAAGATTCACTGTCAGAGCTGCCGTCTGCTTCAAGTCCCCCATCAGGAACTGGGGCATTTGGAGTCCTAGGGAAGTAAAAAAATAATAAATAAATAATAGTCGCACATACCCTTACAGACATACAAGCCA
>NW_017306512.1:1181825-1216868 GCF_000935625.1 Nanorana parkeri
ATATATACAAGCCACAAACACCCACCTAAATTTAAAAAACAAAACAACTTGTTAATAATGATGTATACTGAGTGACATGGTGTATTCCAGTCCACCAGGGACAGCTAAAGACTAAAATAAGAAAACACACACCTATAGAAACCACCAATTCCAACTTTCTTGAGTGTAAGGGATACAAGTTAATATAAAATAAAATTACATTAATAGTCCATATATATATATATATATATTTTTTTTTATTACTGTACATACTGTATACACACAAACAGCAATATATACACTGAGTGGCCAGATTATTATGACCACCTGACGTTTGGAGGCAAATTAGCTATAATTTCGTGCTGAAGTTGCTAGAGGGCCAGCCCATTATAAATAGGGAAGCAGTAGAAGTGATTTTTTTCTGAAGATATGGGTCAACAACGCGATTTAACAGCCTTTGAACGTGGGATGATTGTTGGCGCTTGGAGCCATGGAGCGAGTATCAGCAAAACAGCAGAATTCATTAAATCTTCAAGAGGGGCTCATTGTTAAAGTGTTTAAAGACTGGACTGTCAGCTGAACTGGTACAAGACAACAGAAGGGCGACAGTGCAGTGTCAGATACCTCGCATCACCTTTCAACATCTCACGGAGTCACGAGGCGGCCCAACGAAGTCATCTTGTGGAGTCATCTCGTGGCCCAACGAAGTACTGATGGGGTGGTCATAATAATCTGGCCACTCAGTGTGTGTGTATATGTATATATATATCTCCTCCACAACCGGGAAGTTAGATACCTGACATGCAGGTGGTTTGTCAGCTTAGCATCCTGGAACGGATGACGCGTTTCGCCCCTCCGTTTTCAGGGCTTCGTCAGATCCTTAGGATCCGACGAAGCCCTGAAAACGAAGGAGGGGCGAAACGCGAGACTAAAGATTTCCTATATTGATAAAATTCATATGGAACTGGGACTCCCTAAATATCTTCGGTTACTTTGAAGGAATTTACTTGAGAACTACCTGAAGTCTTTCCTAAGTGGCGACTACAAAGAGGACTAACTGGAAAAACAAAACTTTAAGACGTCACATATCCTGTGAGACTGATTGCCCGGTTAAATAATCAAGCATCCGTGAGTACACTATACTCGAGATTTTTTACACGCTGAGCGGTGGTTTTCTCCCCCAAGTGTGATTACAACTCAGGATTGCACTTCCTGTTGATTCACCGGGGTATCTTATATGTTGCTGTAACGTCTTTTATCTTCAATCAAGCATACCACTTTGTAAAATGTACTGTTTCCACTTAAAGAAATAATAAGACTTAAGTTAACCACTAACGGGCTATATTCTCAACCAACGAAATTAACATCTTCCAAGACTGATAGAAATACTGAGATATTTCAGAAAGGAATTCCCAGACATCCGATTTAGATTCTTATGAACCACTTGTCTATGGTCCAAGCGTTGTTTCCTCGAATAATCTGAGGACCACCCGATGATATACAAAACGCTGACCAGCTAGCCCTTAGAGTGTTTGAGTGTAGATATGAATGAATGGATTGTTGCAATAATCAAATTTTAATGGTGTGGAGTCAGTTGGTTTAAATAGTGCATCCAGTTTACTGTGGATTTTTTATTCAATAAATTACAGTTTTGTACTACAATTTACTCTCCGACCCTCTTCATTAGCTGCACTCTGTTTCAAACCTTTCTTGGTTGAACAATTTGCTTTGATTAACCTCTTGCCGTCCGCCCGTTAAGAAAAAACAGATGGACGGCAGACTCGAATCAGCGGGATCGCGAGTGCCGCCATCTCCCCTCTCCTGACCCCTCACCTTTCCGCTAGCCCATCTGCGGCCCGGGACCCGCTCGGGAGGGCAAGGGAAGGGGGTTTAACACCGCGGATGTCAACTGGTTAAGGAAAACCAGTGAACTGGTGACAGGTTCTTGGGCAGCCAAGGCTCACTGAAACACGTGGGGAGTGAAGGCTGACCTGTGTAGTCTGAAGAGCTACTGTAGCTCAAATTGCTAAAAAAGGTAATGCTGGTTGCCACAGACAGGTCAGGGTGCCCATGCTGACCTGCCATAAGTGCCTACAATGGGCATCAGGACTGGACAATGGAAGAAAGCTGTCTTTTCTGATTAATCACATTCTCTTTTGAATCATGTGGATGGCTGGATGGATGTGCGTCGCTTACCTGGGGAAGAGATGGCACCAGGATGGACTATAGGAAGAAGGTAAGCCAGCAGAGTCAGTGTGATGCTTTGGGCAATGTTCTGCTGGGAAACCTTGGTTCCTTCTATTCACGAGGACATAATGTTATGGCTGATAGGTGTGTGTGTACACACACACACAAACACACACACACTTGGAATTTAAAAGTGACTTACTCTAAAAGATCTGGATTAAGTCCTTCTGCAATCATTTTATTTCTGATGGCCATCACAGGTACTCCCTGTAACAGAAACGTTAATATTTAATTGAACTACATTAACAGGCGTACAACTCCTACATTGTGAATCTCATGCATAGGAAGTAAAGCAGTTATAGGCGTGAAAAGAGTAATCACCATCATCCTTTTTTAAAATACAATTTGATTGTTCACTATAGCCAACAGGCATCAACTCCTAAGCCTATGCCCAACTTTGAGGGCCCACTCACACCTTTGCGCTGTGGCAACATGCCCTAAACCATGTTACCACAATGCATGGCAGCACACCTGCTCTATGTGCATGCAAGAGACATTCATTGTGAATGGCAACCTAGTGCATTGTACATTAGAGCTCAACACAATGCAGAGCGCCACAACACATGTGTACATTATGTCATGTACGTTTTTTCATCTGCTGTGGGGAGATGGCAACTCATTCATAATGAAAGGATTGCCTTAATGCAAAGCACATTAATGCAAGCCATAACGTGTTTTAACCAATGTGCATTAATGAACCATAATGGAATGCTTAAGTGTAAATGGGCCCATAATAGATAAAGTAATGACACCCATCTGACAATGTAGTCAGGTCATGAGCTGCCAAAAGACACAAAATCGTCAACCAGTGTGCCAATGAAAAAAGGAGAATGGATGATGTCATCTGATGTTTATACACAAGTTTAAATCTTCAGCACCTCCAGCTCCTTGCTGCTATAGAAATTACTATGGTTACATTTGCCCGTAGCACAGCAATGCCTTACTATAAGTATATCCATGATAGGAATTGCTTTACTTACCACTTGGACCATCTTCAGATATCTAGCATATCTAGGATCTTTAGCCACAGTTGCAACACTGTCTGTCTGTACTTCTTTCTGTGATGCATTGTCATTCATGGAATTCTGCTGCACCACCTGCCAACAGTATGAAAAAGTCTATGAGCAGATAAAACTTGATTTCCGCTAAGCATATGTAAAGTCAGCTACCATTCTGTTGTGGCACATGTGACAAAGAAGCCGTTCCTATATTACCACAAGAAACAATGGGAAATCTCAATGAACATGTCTAACAGAATAACAACTGCCAGCAATGAGGCTTAAAATAGATGCATATATTTCATATATAAAAGGCTGTAATAAGACCACCTAGACCAATCTTTTGTATTAAAATGACGGCTCCAATCTTTTGTATTAAAATTACAGGCTCTGCACAAAGGGTCATGTATAAACAATCCAACACTCAAAAACATCCAGATCTATGATTCAGTGCATGTCTGATATTCTCCTATTTACCGCCTATAAAGCAGAACAGTTTGGTGCCAAGTTATCTCTGGATGACATCTGTTCATCTCCACTGAGCGGAGACGGAAGAATCTCAGAAAAATTTCCAATCTGCAGGATCGCTTTGAACTGTGACAAAGGTCTCCCTAGAAGCCACGAATACTATTGGTATTACGTGTCCAACAGTAGTGTCTTATGAGCAACTTTACATAGATAAGCAGCATCATATACTGAACACGTGCCTTTGTAAATAATACAGTTCATACGGTTATTACATCCGATCTGTATTTATATAGGTGGTCAAGCTAGGGGGCATAGATTCATTTGCATATTTAATGTTTTAACACCATGAAAGAACAAGTGAATGCTGTAGTCTTCTGAGGTCTCTGATTAAACATTGGTGACAGCTGGAGGATGCAGAGAAGGGATGTAGTGAGGGCAATTTACTGAAGAAGAAGTTCACACTATATATTGTCTGAATTTTCACTTCAAATATCTAATCATCCGATCAAAGCAACATCCTGTTTACTCATTTAATCTGCATATGATTGGATAACTGAAGTGAATAATTACACCATTTTTTGTGTAAACATTCTTAAGGTGCCCATACACCTGATCCCGCGATCGTACGATAATCGTAAGGTTGATGGGCAGCGTGCGACCGCATGTACGGTCACACGATTTTCATATTACGAGCATGCTAGAAAACCTGCCGAAAATCGTACGATTTTCGGCGGGTTGGTAGCGCGATCGCAAGAAGAAAGCCTCACGGTCCGAGGTGCGCAAGTGCACACTGCCCGCTCACCATTGCAATCATCTGTAAGCCCTCCCCTCAGCGGGGAGGGCTTGCAATGATCGCAAGTACGATCTGCCTGTCCAAGATGGGCAGGTCGTACAAACTTTTAATCACCTTACAACCATCACATAACGAATGTCGTGCGATGGTTGTATGGTGTATGGGCAGCTTTAGGCTCTTTAGTAAATGAGCCTTATGTGGCAGGTGATTGTTCCTCAAATGCTACTAATAAACCATGTGATCTCTTAGCTGCATTTAAAAATAAAGGAATCCATTCATCTGTCTTCTTTATAAACAAGTGTGCACAAGGCACAGTAAAGCAATTGTAGACTTGTTGCTAAGTCTGCACTGTGAAAACTGACAAATGCACTGTTGGTAACAAATCTACTCACATCTGACTGGGGTGAAACTGTTAGGGATTCTGTATCGGGCTGTGATGGTACGTGTCCATTGGTAAGATTGGTAGGCAGAAGTTGGGTTTCAGCTTTCACATCTTCCAAGCCAGGTATGGAGGAAAGCTGGGGGGACAAAAAGCCTTAGTAACTGTAAATGAAGTCAGAGCATTAGTATGACTAATTACTAAGTAAAAAATAAATAAAAATATCTAGTTCCACAAACCTTTGCATCTAAAATATTGAGAGTTATTTCAATCTGTTGAATGCGTAGTGAAAGAGCTGATAGTTTCTGAAACAATGAAGACAAAAGAGATATAACACAAAACAGGGTGCTTTATGCTTTCATACTACTCTCCAATAATAATGCATGACCTCATTTCAAGCCCACAGGGGCCAAAAAACACTATGGAAAGGAGTGCCTATTGGCATAAAGAATAATAAGCCATGCAATAACAGCACACAAAATCAGATGCCTGAGAACACAGGGAAGACCATAGTGGAGGTCTTTATTCAGTGCCCAGCCACAAGCTGACTTTATACATTTTGCTGACCTGTTATAGCGGACTAATTTCCTCAATAATTGCTAAATCTCTCCGATTCCTGTAACCTTGAATTTTGTATGTTTGAATTATTTGAATTACTGAATGAGGAGAGCAGGCCATGTATACAAGAATATTTCAATGTGAAA
Organism: Nanorana parkeri; assembly: GCF_000935625.1. NCBI lineage: Eukaryota > Metazoa > Chordata > Amphibia > Anura > Dicroglossidae > Nanorana > Nanorana parkeri. The sequence continues at coordinate 1,187,394 of NW_017306512.1, forward strand.
CAATAATTATGGCCCATAATGAACTCCCCCCCCCCCGCATATCCCAATAGAAGCATCTCATAAATCACCTAATTCCCTATGAAAAGGTCATGTATAGGATGTATAGCATTTTATCATACCTCTCTCTTCATGAGCCTGCCTTGCAAAGTGCCTTGTTATTTTGGCTTCATGAACAAAAAGTATACTTGAGACTGTCATTGTTATAGTTTTATATTTTATTGTTGTCCCTGTAAAATGTCTTCAAATGTGGCACAGGTATGCAATGGCATAATGCATATGTATTATTCTATACAACTTTTGAGTACAATAAACAGAGCTTTATAAAAACAAAACAGGCCAATTAAAAACTTGCACAGGGCTATGGTTCCTCGCTGCCCTTATAAATGAAAGAATTAAAAACAGACCCAACACTGAATTGCAAGACACCAATTCATCCCCACACAGCTCCCTCCTCATGTATCACTTGCCCCTCCCTTTTAGATTGTAAACCCTCACGGGCAGATCCCTCCTTTCCGTCTTGTCTTGAATTGTATTGTATTGTATTGTAATTGTAATGTCTTCCTTAAATTGTAAAGCGCTGTGCAAATTGTTGGCGCTGTATAAATCCTGTATAATAATAATAATAATAATAATAATAATAATGCCCACGTTATACCAATGAATAGGGATATGACAAACCTCTTCACACACAGTTGAGAAGCGATTGAGGAACTGAACAGTGTGCACCACAAACTGATTCAGAAAAGCCACAGTTCTCTTCTGTTGGATGGCTGGGACCTGTACAGAAAGATATGCAAAGTTAAAAGTTAAGAACAATCCTCAACAAAGGCCATCAATAATCAATTGATTGCCCAGCAGCATGGATGGAGTTATCTGTACTGCTGGCTACTGTATTAATACAGCCACAGCAGTGATGAACCTGGGCTTGGTGTGAACCCAGTTCACCCAAGCCCACTCAAAACTGTGACCCCTCCCTCTCCTGGCCCAATCAGCTGCAGGTTGGCATATTCCCTACCCCGCAGCTACATCCACCCCCCCCTCCACAGCAACTAACACCACACTGATTGGGCTGGGATTGGCGGTCACAGCACTGAGCAGACTGGGGTCACACCAAACCCAGGCTCATCTCTGCTGAACACATCTCGTAATTTTCCATCCGCCGCCTTCGATTTTGAAATCAAAACTTTTGTGGAGACGGGTGGTGCTGACATACAGCAGGAACTGGCCATAATTAAAGCCGTGCATGGCTAGCACATTCACAGGTGAAAGGAAGCCTGTATCCAGCACAGAATACATCTTTTGTCTCAATAAAAACTTTTAACAGATGAGATTTAGCGGTGGTGCAACTCCTTTCATGTTGATTTTGGACATGGGATGAATCTTACAGAGCCAGTGCATCCATGACCTCTCCTGCAAAAAATATGAGCCTAGAGTGGCAGCTGACTAGCTGCAGCAGGTTGTTGCTTACTAAATAGGAATGAACAGAGATCTTACTTTTAGACTGTAACTAAAAAAAACTATTTAAAAAAAAAAAAACAAATAGCCCCACATACATATATCCTGGCAGAGCATTATTGGCTGTACAGCTATATCAGTGAACCTTTATACAGAATAACTAGGAAGTCAAGTAGCAGCACTAACCTTAGTGAGGTCTATCCCAGACCCAACTATAGGGAGCCCATCTTCATCCATCTCAGCAGCTCCAACTCACAAACACTTCCTAGTACTACAGTCAGATGTCAGGTCTCGTGACCGTCCCATGGAAAGCTCTGAAAGGCTCCGGAAGCTGGGCGCGCCATCTTTGATGTGGGCTCCGTCACAAGAGCAGCTCCAGAAAACGTAGCTCCTAATATAAATCCTGGCTGCACGGGTTTATGTAAATGCGCTAAGCATCAGTTTAGTTAATTTGCTGCCTCACGATTAACGTGAACTTAAGAGAGCGATATCTCACAAATACTTTTGCAAGGGAAAACACATCCGCAAAGACATGTCCGCATAGTAAGGGAAGGCGGCCATTTTGCTGGTGATTGGCTCAGACGCAAATGTGCTCTACAGCTAGCTATCCATTTATTCAGTGTAATGGATTGGAGAGTATAAATAAATTTAGTGTTTCATTAGTAAACGTCTTTACATTAACCCCTAGACTATACAAGCTTAATATTATGGTATTTATTATATACAAGAGCTGTTATGGAGGAAAACAACAGTGAAAAAAAACATCAGTGTCCTTAAAGAAGAACTCCAGCTTTTAAAAAAAGCTATTTTTTAACCCATATTGCAAAGGTTACCTGCTTGTTTTTCTCTAGGGGCCAGACTACAGAAGATATTATATTCACCTGATCCTCTGTCCTGTGGCTCTGGCTGCGGTATGTTCCTCGGTGTCCTCATGTCTAATGGGCTTGTATTAGACATGATGGCGTCACAGGTCCTTAGACTGATGGAGCCCGGGGGAGAAGAGGCTGTGGGGACTGGGCTAGCAGCCTGGCAGGAACGAGGATCAGGTGAGTATATCTTCTTTATTTTTGCCCCTAGACAAAACAAGTACTTTGAAGTGTAGGGGTAGCCCCACTGCAAGGGTTATTTCTTAGATTCCTGGAGTTCCTCTTTAACCACTTGAAGACCAGGTGTTTACACCCCCTTCCTGTATAGGCCATTTTTCAGTATTCAGCGCTGCGGTACTGTGACTGACATTTATTCTGTCATTCATCGCTGTACTAAAATTAGTTTTATTCCATCTTTTGGGGACAGACAGAGCTTTCTTTTGGTGGTATTTAATCACCACTGGGGGTTTTATTTTTGACTATACTAAGGAAATATTACTGATTTTTTTTTTTTTAAAGGGTTTTCTTTCATTATGTTAGGAAACATTTATTATGAACCAATTTTTTAAAAATATAAAAGATGGGGTCACATCGGGTAAATAGACACCAAACATGGTCAAGCCTTAAAATTGCACCCGCAAAATTGAAAAAACTACCATACCCAAAATTGGCCATAGGCAACGCTTTAAAAGCATTTACCGCTCATCAGTTTTGTGTTATCAGTGATTGATGGCCCTAAAATGATTGCTCTCACTGCGACGTTTGCGTCGATATGTAACGTGTGGTGTAATGGGCACAATCGTCATTTTTGCACGTATGCGAACCTGACGCATGTTTGTACGTGTGCATGTATGGGTAGGGACTTTAAACATTTTTTGTGGTTTTTTAAATTCTTTTTCATGTGTGATTAATTTTTGGTTTTTTTTGCAACTTTTATTTTTTTTTCCAATTTTTTTTGTTCACTTAACTTTTTTGTTATCACATAGGGGGCTAAGAAACCCTCTATGTGATAGCAAAGAGATGTGACAGGTCCTCTTTATGGAGACATCAGGGGTCCAAGACCCCTAATGTCACCGAGGGACCCCCAAGCAGTAGATATAGGCAAAAAGTATTTTTTTTAAAAAACCCGCTTTAACAGCAGTTTAAACTTACCTCGTTATCGCTGCGCGCTCCCGCGCCGAGAATCCGGAACTGCTCGTGCAGCCGAAAAGGATCATTGGGCAGGCGCATGCGCAGTTTGGATTCTCAGGCGGAAGACGAGCAGAGACGCAAGGTAAGTCTATGGACGGCGTGCACTCGCATGCAGACACCGCTTGGTCAGAAGTGCTTGCAAGCAGAGAGGAGTCAGCGCTGGATCGGAGACCCGCAGCACCGCTGGAGGGACAGATGAAAACGACAGGAAAGAAGAAGATCGGATAAGAGACATCATTTAAGGTAACTGCTGGCATTAACATTGGGGGGAGGGAAAACATTTTTTGAATTTAATGTCACTTTAAGGTTGATCACGAGTGGACATATTTCATATAATCACCCATTATATGTGGATTTTCACAATTGATGTACAAAGGTACACGTATTATATCATTAAAAACGATGTACTAGTTGTAAAGTTACATTTGATTTAAAGGAACTTTCGGGGAAACACGGTATGAGGTGAGGGAAAAGCACTCACCTCATAGTTCTCCTTTAATTGTGATTAGTGTATATTCTTTTGTATTGTAGACCCATTTGAGGTTAGTCTTCTCACATTGTTTCATGCACTTATATTGAATATTGCTTTACCTTATTTAATAGTGTGACACTGATTATTCACAATTTTATGTAAAAAGGGATCTATCTATCTATAGTGTTGCTGCTCAGCATACACATTGGCACAGGGTATTTTTTAGATATATAAATTAGTGAGTAGAAAAGCAAAGAAATGTACTTGAAATTGCAGGTAGGATACACCTCAATCCAGGGCCTTCCCAAGGCTGAGTGTCGCCTGAAGCGGATACCGGGTGACACCCCGCGATGACATCATCACGCATGCGTGGCCATATTGGTGATGGATGCCGGCAGTGAGAGGATGGGATGTTCACCCGGCGGGAAAAGGTATGCTGCCGGGTCCCTCCTCTCTCCTACAGCTGGCGGCTCTTGGTCCATGACTGAGTGCCTGACTTTTCAGAGGGGGTGACACCAAAATGACTGATAGTCACCCCTCCAATGATGTCACCCGGGTGCGGGCCTCACCCACCATGTGACGCCACTGGCCTCAAGTGAAAACACCAGGCATTAGACATGTGCATCAGCAAAAAATTTGTTTAGTTTAGTCTCTTTTTGATTCAGATTTTGCATATTTCGTTTTTCGGATTCGGGTTCGCAATTGAATTCGTTGCGGGATTCGGACGAAATTCGTTAGCAGTAGTCGTTTTTCGGATTCGGGGCCGCAATTGATTCGGACGAAATTCATTAGCGGTAGTCCGGTCGAAATTTTGCTTATTGGACGGAATTTCGTTAGCAGCAAAGTGACATTAGAAACATTTTTTTTTTTTTACAGTCTGCAGAAGATGAAAAAGAAAAAGCGTGAGGTTCCCCCCAATTCATGCCAGACCCTTTAGGTCTGGTAGGAATGTTAGGAGGGACCCCCCCAAAGTTAAAACAAAAAAAAAAGTGCATGGGGTTCCCCCCAAAATCCCTACCAGACCCTTTAGGTCTGGTAGGAATTTTAAGGGGGAACCAAAGCCCCAAAAAATGGGGGGGGGAAACGTGGGGTCCCCCCTAACAGTCCTACCAGACCCTTGATCCGAGCACTGGCCCGGCAGGGCAGGAAAGGGGGGGGGGCAATCAAGCGCCAGGCCACGTGCCCTCAGCATTGGGAGGGTGTCCCCGTGCCGATGGGGACAAGGGCCTCTTCCTCACAACCCTGACCCAGTGGTTGAGGGGGTCTGCGGGCAAGGGGGCTTATTTGCATCTGGGTACCCCTTTAAATAAGGGGGCACTCAGATGCCGCCCTCCCCCCTTGTGAATGAGTAAGGGGTACTTGTACCCCTACCCATTCATTAAAAGGTTAAATCAAATAGTTAGTAAAAAGCCCAGACTTTTAGATAAAATCCTTTAATTGACAAAAAAAACAAAGACTCAATTTTTGACTATTCCTTTAATTAAAAAAAAATGGCTCCATCGATGTAATCCAGCGTTCAATCACGATGCACGACCCCCGCCGAGCCACCAAAATAAAAAAAGCCCCGCCGCACGACAACCACCCGAACCCGAAGAAAACTCGCCGCAAAATGACATTCAGTCCAATAAACGAAATTTTGACCGGACTAACGCTAACGAATTTAATCTTCTGCAGACTGTAAAAAAAAAATGCATCCAAATCTCCGAATTTCCAAAAATTTGTCCGAATTTCGAAGCGGAACGAAACGAATCGCACATGTCTACCAGGCATTAAGCTGTGCTTGTCTGATATACTTGTTTGACAGTCCAGAACTTTTATTCCTAAAATGCAAAAGACAGTAAAATCAAATGATCTAATGTTTAGTTTGGGAAAACTTTAAAGAGACATATACACCAAACCGGAGCCTCGGATATATTGTGAGCTATTTTTCTTGTGCAGAACGCTTGGCAATAATATTTAAGAAATCATACGATATGGCGAATGAATGCGTCTTTAAACTTTTTTTTTTTTTTCATGTACTCAGCAAAGCCTCTTAGAGGGACAAGTTAACCTGTTCCACAAGCTTGGCTCGGGATGTTAAAGCTCTTGTAGGGCAGTAGATCACGTTTCAGCTGGTGTGTTGAAACACAGGACATGATGATTACTTCATGAAATATGACTTTTCAGAAGTGAAAAAGCCAAGTATATGTTAATTTAAGAGACTGACCTTTATTTCTTCTTGCGTAAGCAAATCTATCTCAATGATCCCCAAAGTTTGTTAAAGGGACATGATCACAAAGTTTGATTTCCAGGCTGAATATACTATTTTTTCCGTAAGTTTATATTTCATTCAAATTGACATTAGTTTTATATTTTTAATTACCCCATTCATCATGTTTCCTAGTGACAGTCCTATAACTGCTGCGTCTGCTTACCCCATTTACTGCACCAGAGAAAGTCCTTGCCTGTTGTCCCTGATGTTTCTTCAGTTATCTGAATCTATACTGTGCGCTGTGGGCTAAGAGACGTGGAGCTTGAATGGTATTGATACAGTGATCGGCCTGTAATTCTTCTACAGTTTACATTAACTGAAATATTTTTGCTTAGGATCTGCATCCCATCAAAATGCAGTGGGGAGATGTTCCTGCCAAAGCTCCTTCCCAATTTTTTGGTTGCCCTTTTAATTCAATTTTCGATAGAAATAAAAACTGAGCATGAAGAATAACACACCTTACATGGCAGTGACAGATGGCAAACTCGAGAACTGAAGCGCAAAGATTTCACCACTGGAGCCCTCTAGAAACTCCAGAAACTGTCCCAAAGAAATATCATTTCTGGGTGGACTGACTCTTCAACATATTTATGGTGGTAGTTCACCTTAGACTTACTCAATGAACATTAAACAGCCATGTAACACATGTACCTTTATAAATGCATAGCACCATGTTTGACTTCTGTCCAGGGCCGGATTTACTCTCTCTGCTGCCCCAAAGCCAATTTCCTAAATTCGCCCCACTGTATGCAGGCTGCATACAAGTGATCTCCGCTACATCGCTGAGATCACTTTTACAAAACAAGCCGCGGCTTCCCCTCTGTACATTTAGCCCTGCTTGCCCAAAGCAGGGCTAAATGTAGAAAACAACCACCCGCCCGGCACCCAGAACTGCATGTCCCGGGCGACGGGAGATAGGAATTCCACACCACTGCTGCCCCTCTACTCCCTGCTGCCCCAAGGCCAGGCCTCGGTTGGCCTTGTGGGAAATCCGGCCCTGCTTCTGTTCACACTCTGGTTATCCACCAATTAGCACTGGAACCTGCCAGCTATTTACCAGCAACAGCATGCCACTCATGAGCGCTCAGCCTCACTAATGCCATCTACATCCTGTGATTGCAAAGCCTGACTGTAAACTGCTTGGGGGCTAGTTCACACCACAAAACAGTGCATTCTGGCCCGATTCGGTGCCGGAACGCACTGGATCGCATCCCGGCTAGCTCACTGAGTTCTGAGGCAGGAGGGGACTTGGTGGTTCATTGAAGTCAATGGCACCGCAGCCACAGTGCGATTGGCCGCACCGAAACGTGTGGCACATCAATGCCTGCATTCTGGTCCGTTGCGGCCAGGAAAAGCACTATTTTTTCTGACTGCACTGGACCGGAACGCAGGCATTTATGCACCACGTGTTCCGAAGCAGCCGGGCGCATTGCTGCGGTGCCATTGACTTCAATGCACCGCCACACCCCCTCCCGCCCTAGAACGCAGTGAGCCGGCCGGGATGCGATCCAGTGTGTTCCGGCACCAAATTGGGGCAGAATTCAGTTTTGTGGTGTGAACTAGCCCTTAGTGCCCAATCACACTGGGCGTTTAATCGTGCGATTTCCACCGCGATATCTCGCAAATTTGCTGCGCGATATCGCGAGAAGTCGCTGTCCAATGATTTTCAATGGAGATGTTCTATTGAACAGCTCCATGTTGCTCGTCACTGTCGCGTGTCCCTTGTGCGGGACCCTTTTTCCCGCGGATGTTGCGCGATTTTTCTATTTTTGCTTGCAGCCCGACTGTGAAGATCGCGCGATCGTCGCTGGAACAGTCGCGCTATACCCAGCCGCGCGAATCCGCTCGAGGTACTGTGAATGGGGCCTTAAGCAGTTTACAGTCAGCTTTTGCAATCACAGGATGTAGATAGCATTAATAAGGCTGAGCGGTCACGAGTTGCATGGTGTTGCTGGTAAATAGCTGGCAGGTTCACTGAATTGGGCTGCAATACACTGTTTGTGGTGTGAACTAGCACTGAATGTGCTGCCCCTGTGCCATGATGCAGTCAAAGATGTAGTCAGTACGAGTAGACAGCTGAGTGACATCATGAATTGCATGGTGTTCCTGGTACTTGGCAATTTCCAATGCTGACTGCTGGACAACCAGGGCATACAGATGTCAAACTTGATGCTTTGCTTTTTTTTCAACGTACATGTGCTATTTGGCTTTTTAATCTGCATTCAGTAATTCTAGGGTAAGCTTCCACTTTAACTGCCACTGCCACTTTATATTGTATGGTAGCTCTCCTCCCAGTGTCCGCAGTATGTTCGCTAAAGCTCGTCTTACTGTCAGTATTAACTTCTCTTCAGGGTCTCACACAACTGTCCAGACCAGGGTATGATCATATCTACACCTGTTCACACTGCTCTCCGTGTGTAAGAAGGTCTTGTCCGTAAGTATCTGAAACTATCCTGTGTTTTCTTGTGTCGGCAAACCACATGAAACTGTGTACATGTATGTTTAGAATGTCAGTTTAAGTAACATATCCATGTTTATAACATTTTGTCCCCCAAAAATCTTCTTTATATATTTTAATGCAGTAAATTTTCATGCATTTGTACTCTGCATGTCCTCACATACTGTGTGGGGGCCAAAGAGGAAAGAACCTAGGAATACAACACAGCTTACATGTTAGGACGCAGAGCTTCAAAATCAATAACCAACTATAAACAATGTCTTTGTGACCGGTCACTGTTTCCTATAAATTGGATTTATGGCAGTGGGCAGCAGTCCTAGAGGACTTGAAACGTGACTCCAGGGCAACAGATTTATATTGTGGTTCTGACTGGGCTGTGAAATAGAACAGACTGCTTGTTATGTGCAATGACTCCTTTCCTGCTTTCATCTTAGATTAGTTTATTTTGGCCCATGCAATACTGTCTGACGTTGTAGAGTCCGGGAAATGATTGCGAAAGTAAAAAGTTAAAATGTCCTATTGGTATACATTACAGACTTCACAAGACAAACCATCTAAGCCCCACCCACAAACATGGCACCATTCTTCCTTCATATGTGCCCCTTTCATCACCATTCCTATGCTTACAATAAGACCAAAACCTCCCTCCTGCAATTGATGAACACTGAAAAATGCCCCTCTTCCAAACCTTACATACAGAGCACTCACAGGCACGTGTTGGCTATGTAATGTGAAATTATTTCCAGAGTACAGGTACATTTGTCATATTACCCTTCAAATACCTTTCTAACCCACACTGTTTAGACTGTTCACATACGGTTGACTGTTCCATTAAGGACAACTCTGTGGGCACCTTGGCCAGGCTGGGAAAAAAAATCTTAAAGTGATTTTAAAGCCAAAAGATTTTTTAGCAATTTTAAATGCTGATTAAATCACTTACAATGGAGGCTGCGTTCTTGATGTTTGAAGAAGAGTCAGCTGGTACCCTGTATTCCGACTTCAATTGTTGTATTAGCGATTTATCCCTTGCTGAGACCTCTACGCCTGGCCTGTATAAGCAGATATAATCACAGCGGACAATCCTTATCTGACAGCTGAACTCACCAAATACCTTTTCATCCACGAAGATCTTTCTTGAGTGCAGCAGGTTACAGCAGACAACAGGACGCAGCAGATGATTGAACAGACGGTATTTGCAGGTCAAAACATGGTAATGTTTCCCCCCATGAAAGCAGATTAACGTGTGTCCATGTCACAAGCAACCATTTTGATGCCATGAGGACAACTCTTAGAAGAAGGGCGGAACATAACACACAAGGGAGGGAATGCAGAAAAACATGGTGCAATAACCAAAATGCCCATAAGATGGCAGTATATTAACCAGCTATACTGGTAATATGCTAGTAATGTTTAAAGGAGGACTATTGGGATGACCCCTTCAACTGAAAGTAACCATCAGCATGCCCCTGGCCTAACACCTATTCTTGATCCATCTCACCCCAAGTTCTGAGCTGAAATTATGAGCATCCTTTACAACTCTCCCACTGCCGGAATTGCCAGCCATCACGTTTGGAAACACTGACAATTTATGACAGTAGTGTAGTCTACCAAGGCAAAGTGTTCTGGCGTTCTGACGGGAACACTTGCTATCTTTTGAAAGAAAAACAGGAATACAAGTTGATCTTCTTGTAGATTATCTTTTACAGAGTTATATAGAAGTGAGTGAGCGACGCTATGTGTTCGCTCACTTCCCGATCTATTGAGCCGACCTGTGACAGTTTCATTGTCACAGGTCAGCAAGAACTGTGAGGCTGAGTGATTTTCACTTGCCTCATAGTTCTCCTTTCAGAAAATTTACTTTATAATTCTCACTTAACATTAATATGAATATTAACCATGATTACGCATTGTGTCATGTTTATACAAACGGTTGTAACAGCACACCCTGATCACTGATATCCTGTTTTAGGGTGGCTCCTTACCATTGCAGGGTGCTATGGAGCCACCCTTGTGTATGCTAGTAAGCTGTGTGCGTCTCCACAAACACAAGGCACGACACTCCCCTGATCCCCTCTCCTCCTCCCTTCTCCAAACTAGTAGATGGATGGTTGCTGGAGACTGTGCTGTGCCTTATGATCTTGTACTAGACAGGAAGTTCAGGGAAGCCAAACAGAGTTGCAGCAGTTTGGAAACTTGATGACGATAAGTGCTTGGGCAAAAATGTAAAGAAATACTTTGCTGAACAATTTATATTTGTTTAATCTCAATTCATTATGGAAAAAAAAAGTTGGAGAGTTTAATATTGCTTTGAAGCAAAACCTGTGTCTCAAAGGTGAAATGAAATGTACTGCTTATAGAGACGGTCACTTTGTCTATCTAGGGCATTACATTTCATTTTTACAAACCTTCAGAAAAGTCACTAGTTAACTTTTAAAAAGGGACCTCCAGTTAGGTTAACAAAATCCCCAAAAACAGAATGTGGGGTTTTGTGCATTTGGTTTTACAGTGAGCTACTGCAGTATTTTAGAGGAATTGAAAAGACTTGTGGCAGTGCGTGGCGATGCCACGGAGTATGCTGGCAACACGGTCACCCAAAGCTGATTGGTTGCAGTGCAAATCTATATGTATTTGTTTTCTGAAGGAAGGAGGAAGCATTTCCTCAAGGTCTTCACTTTCCCAATCATTACACTGCAATCTTGTAACTTTGCAGCAAGTCACAAGGTGAGAAGTTGCAGCAGTGGGTTGATCTCGGTTGGACATTTATAAACAAAGCCAAGAACTACAAGGGAACCACAATGTACATGATTGTGTCATCTCTAAACCAGCGTGTAAGTCCATAAAGTAGATGGCCCTGAGTGATGGCTGAACAAAGATGGCACCGTCCTTCTGGAGAGAAAAGTGGATGAAGTCATTGTCAGAGGGAGTACCGTGATCTCTAGGAGAGGTAATAAATACCCGTTAGTGTTAGACTTATTCACTACCTATTATGTATGTACTTGACAAAAACATATACTGTATATCTGTCCAATTTATATACAAATCTTTATTACAAACTTTATAATTTTTTTAATACATTTTGAAAGTTTACATTTCAGTGAGCCAAAAAAACAGCTTTCGGTAACCACCAACTACACAGAGTGGCAGAGTCCTGTGCCAGCTGAGTCCAGATCCCACAGAGGCAGATCCAATGAGGATGGGCTACAGAAGAAAGGGCACTTGATTAATGTTCAAATTTAAAAACGAACCATTATTACCATTAAATAGCAAAATAAACATCTTACATGAGGGTGTCCTAAATGATGAATAAGAAGTTGGCTGTTCATCTTCCCTGGACATCCCGTGGTTGCAAACAAGTTCTCATTACATTTAGACCACCTACAGTGGAAACATGTCAACAGTCGTATTAGGGCCCACCACTTTAAAAACACCTTAACGTATCTGCAGAGCACACTTTTTTCACCTTTTGTTAACCCTTTGTTACACATTATTTGCTTTAACTAAAGCATATCTAAAGCTAAGAACATGTAAAATATTGCAGCTTACCAGTCCTTAGATGTGCTGGCTCCATTAGGTTTTGCTTTACAGGCTTATTTCCTTTATTGAAGATTTTTGTTTATTTATTTAATAAGGTTCATGTATGACACGCCTTTTATGACACCTGCTGACACATTTTATAACGTACTATAAGTTTTTACACAAATATTTATTATATATACACTGTTTCACGATTGCTTGACACGGAGGTGACACCATATGATCCCTACCGTTATCTAATTTCCTGAAGGGCATTTAGCGCTGTACACTTCATTACACCATTATTGTTAAACTACAATATATCACTATTTTGTTCTTGGGTTTACATGTTGACTCTTTTATATCCCTGCTCTCATTTTTTTTTTCTTGCAACAAACAATGGAATACTGTCTGTGATCCTCTTTTATTCAAGTGAGAAAGTCAGATAAGAAAGACCGGGGTATGAAATCAATAACCTTAAAGTGATATTAAAGTCAAAAGACTTTTAAGCTATTTCAAATGCTGATTAAATCACTTACAATGGATGCTGCTTGTTGATGTTTAAAATTTTTAGTACTTTTTTGTTGTATAGTAAAAAATAAAAACCCCAGTGGTGATTAAATACCACCAAAAGAAAGTATCTGTCCCCAAAAAATGGTACAAAATTAATTTCAGTACAGCGTTGCATGACGGAATAAACGTCAGCCAAAGTACTGAAAAATGGCCTGGACAGGAAGGGGGTGTAAACACCTGGTCAGCAAGTGGTTAAACTGGAACCCCAAATTAAGTCAAATGTAAAATTGGATTTTTGGTATAAAGAAAACAAAATTAAAGAAAAAAGGTTATAAAACGTATATATACCTGAACAATCTTGCTCTGTCAGCATGTGAAGGCTTATTATCCTGAGGATAGCTGAAACAAATTCAAAATATTAACTTTGTTTCATATAGTAATAGGGGAGCCTATAGCAAATAACAGCACTTGAGTAAGTCATATGGGTAAGTGTCTACTTATTTACAATCATTCTATAAATCAAAATAAAAGAATGGACGGAATGTAATATTGTAATGGTCTGCAGCTATTTCAGAATCTTTTCACAACAATTTAGTGACTCCACCCTAAACCTGGCCTGGAAGGGAGCTAAAGAAGGACCTTACCTCAGGCCTTGTTCACACCAAATGCAGACCAGATCTGCATGAGTTTCTGCACAGGCAGATGCGTTCAGGGCTGTTTTTGGTTAAAAAAAAATTCATTTAAAATGGGCTTTCAGTGCGTTTGCATGCGTTTTTGATGCGTTTTCATATGTTCCAGAGCAGGTAAAATAGGGCTTGCTGCAGTTTTTTTAAAACATGCTCTGGAACTGAACGCTGCAGTGGGAACTAGAGCCCAAAATACCATTGGGACACATTGGACACAGTTTTGATCTGGTCTGTAACAGATCTGCTCTGCTCCTAGACCGTGCTTGTTGTGAACAAGCCCTCAGTGTGGCTCTCATTCTGTGTTTGCTGCAGTTAACGATTTTTCAATTTGCTCATCTTCTTTTAGAATGCGTTTTACACTTCACCTAAACATTGTATCATTTGCTATTGAGCTTTAACTTGGAGAGAAAATTAGCATAAAAATATCACAAAAGTCCCCTATGTAAAAGAGAAAAAAATGAGCACTAACCTTGAGCGTGGCATCTCCCAAATGACCCAGTCATTTCCTGCAACTGCTCCAACTCTGAAGGTGTTCTTCAAGCACCAGTCTGCAGACATCAGAGGCACTTGCATAGACTCAAGGGAAAGAATGGCCTGATGTGTAGTCAAGTCATAAAAACGTATGGTGCCGGTCTTTTCTGCTGTCATTAGCTAAAGAAAAGCAGAGGTTTATACACTATAAAAAAAACAATTAAACAATTAAAATTGTAAACAATCAAAATGCATTTAAAGTATCGTTAACCGTTTCAGCTTCCAAAATATTTGTAACTCTGTTCTTCCACTCTTAACCTCAAGGTAGAGATCAGTGGAGAACTGGACCACAGGAGCGTGTGTGACCTAGTATGGTCTTTGGTCTTCAATGGTTGCTCTTGATCATCAAGTGTTATTCATTTGATGCTCGAGGTACACCAAAAGAAATTGCAAAAGAGGGTCACAATTATTTGAGTGATCCAGTGTAACAGTAATGATCCTAATGCAAAGTACATACAAAGTAGCCAACAGGTTTCAGAGGCTCACAAATCCCCTTTCAATCAGGACTTTCTCCGTGGTATCCTTCAATGAATGGAAGAGAATTTACTATTCCGCACCACCTCACCCTATATACCATTCTGTACATTACACTTAATGAGGCAGCGCAGAATAGGCACTTTTATACAATGTACACTTATCATTTTTCTCTGGCCCCTTGGCTGAATAAGGACCTACCCTCCCCTTAACTGATCTATGCTTACCTCAAGATCACCACCGCATCCTCTTTAGGTTTTTTTGTCACCAGCCATGGTAATTAGGGTGTTATAAATTGGTTTTGTTTTTTCTGCTGGGGTCCATTTACATTTTTGCTATGTGGCCCTGTGAATTTTTAGGTCCCGGCCAATGCTTTTTTTCCCAGCCATGTGAAGAGGTGAGGACTGAGGAGGAGGAACAGAAAGGTAAAACAGCACAGGCACACTGTTCCACTTACCACCTCTAATGCTGCTGTCCCCTTTCTGAGCTGGACTGACAGTGTGCAGATAAAGAAAGGGGAAACACAGTTCAGTCCTGGAGTTCTGCTTATGCAGAGCAGAGAGAGACGCACACAGGTCGGGTGCTGTCCTAGGGGTGCACCCTCACTCCACTTCAAACCACAACTTATATGTAACAGTCAAATGCCATGCCGCTCAGTCCCTAAATTCAACTCCTGAAATGTTTCACTGTGTGGCTATTCGGTTATTAAAAAAGGTTTGAAGTGACATACGGCCTTTCATTACTGCAACTGGCCAAGGTAAGTCTAGAGCAACTGTGGTTTGTGCTGCCTGTCTCCAGGGAGTTACTGGGAGGCCATATGTATACCCTCACTGGTTACTGTATAATTTCATCTCCTAAAGGCCTGTCACTATCAACCCATAGCACGGTTAGCCTCATCCAAAGGGTAAGTTTATTCATCAGGACAACATAAGCAGAGTCCCCCACTTGGGACCTCCTCCTCTCATAGAAGACTCTCTGCTTATGTTATCTGGATGAATAAAGTTACCAGCATTTTTTTTTTTACAGTGCAGACTGTCTTGCTTTGGGTAAGTGCAATTCTGCATCTTCCACTTTGGGCATTGGATGACTTTGTCCTGGCAGTCCTGCTGCTACTGAGGATTTTGAAAGTCTGGTAAAGGGGGTATGGGCACATATTGGGGGGTCTGTAATTGGTTAGGAAACCCCTGCCCACAGAAATACAAGTAAACAGTTAATAAAAAGTAAAATGGGCCAGAAAAAGAAAAGGTAGGCGTGAACAGCTCACTCCTGAAAACATGTAGCACATGGCACAGTGCACCCAGTGATGCATTTATACCTGCAGCTTCCAGGGTTAACCATAAGCGCATACCTACCCAACATGCACATGCCCTGGACTGGAAAATCCTCACAACTCATGCGCTACTGGAAATTGGGCAACAGAGCCACATCAGCATCTGCAAATGTGGAAAAATGCATTCCTGATATTGCTTTCCAATAGTTAAAACCAGTGTCACAGCGAGTGTGACAATACAATTGATTAGAATGCAGCAACCCTTTGTGCATAGAATATAACTGGGGGTAAAACAAGTTGGCAGTATATAGCAGACTGCATTTCAACTTATAAAAAGAAACCACATGTACTTGATCCCATATAAAAGTGACACATTACCTTGAATGCTTCTTCTGGATGCCAAGCCACACTCATCCCAGGAGATCGCAGCATAAACTTGGCTATCTGATTTCCTCCTAAATCCCAAATTCTAAAATAAATTATAAAGAAAGAAAAAGCAAAACATGAAAGTAGAACTTTGGCCTCCTATTAACATTATGAGCTGCAACACTTAATTACACGTGCATCTATCTGCGCATTAAGTTTTCTCTAAGTCCCACAAATATCTGTTGATCCCTTCAGTGAAGTTCACCTTTTGTGGTTGTGTGGCAAGGATGCTTCCCTGCTCCAGAATTAAGTGCAGAGTTACCACTCTCAGGTTGACTGTGCCTGCTTGCACTACAGTGGGATGGAAAAATGTTGCAGGTGGCATGGCTATCAGCACTGCCACTGCTGATTCACAATCCCGTAGGTTCATGACTTTTCTCTGACGCCCATTTGTTCTGCATGCATCACTAAGAAGCATTCAAGCCGGAAAACTAGCATTTTTAGAAGTCAACAATGGCAGTATCCATCTTTCTTTCATGGCAGTACCCATATTACTTTCTTGTGTACTGTAATGCATACACCAACAAAAAAGAGCACAAGGATCACATTTGTATTCACAAGCCAAGTGGGGATCTGCATTTATTATATTGTTTTACATGCATATAACAGAGACAACCCCCCAGAGCAGTGCTGTAATGCATGGCATTAAAATGACTGGGTATCCAGGCACACATTTAGACACCTGCCGTGAGCTCCAGATATGTGCAGGAACAAGCCCTACTACCAACCAAAGGCAATAGCTAGACTATGGCATGTGATCGCAAAGCAACTCCATGTAGAGATCATAAGGAGGAACTGTGGAATAATATAAAATTGCTTATGCACAGTGTGGTCAAAATTATGTAAAATGTACATACTTTTAGGAGTATAGGCACTAAGCCAACAGCTACCAAAGGGTAAAATACAAATATTAGCTATTAAAAGTGGTTGATAAAAAGGTATGGCATGCGAAGATGTAACAGAATAATCTAATATTGTAAACCCCAATGTATATAGAGACTATTTATGGATAAAAGACAGGTCTTTTTTTGCCTGAATGAATGGATGCAAGTCTCAGCTGTAACAGCTACACTTTACAAGAGAAATTATGTATTTGAAATTAGGCAGAATGAGAACAAGTTGACCTTTTGAAAACGCTCTTGGTGTTCTTTTAGAGTGTACTTAGTTTTTAATATAGTTGGCAATGCTTTCTGGTTTCTTTCCAATGTCATAATACTTTGCCAAGATTTAAGCCATCGCTACACAGAAACATTTGAGAAGCAAATGCCGACAATGTGCTGATTTGAATTGGAGAAAATGGAACTCAATAAACCCCTATTTAGGTTTAGCTCTTGACTATGAAAAACAACAAAATAGGATTTTTGTACTTACTGTAAAATCCTTGTCCATTGGGGACCACAGGAATTCATATACTGTAAGGTCATACTGCTATCTACAGGTGGAATGGACATTGGCAAACAAAAAATTGTGGGCCAGCCTTGTATAAATCCTGCTGCTCCCAGCATGCCTCAGTTTTGTGGCAAAGCAGTACCAATGGCATTAATATAAACAGAGTGATAAGGTCTGTGCCCCTGAAAGGACTTCAAGAAAAGTATTTTTATGGTAAGTTTTCCTTCTTGTCCACTGAAGGCACAAGAATTTACTATAGGGAAATCCAAAAGGAGTTCAACTGAGGGGTGGGCAACAGAGCAACAACCTCCCACAAGCCCAATGAAACGTAACAGGGGGACTGCCAGCAGTGCAAAGGTCACCTGAAGAACCAACGCCAAAATCTGAGACCTGATAAAGCCAAGCCCCCGACCTGAAATAAAAAAAAGCAGATGGAAGGAAGGAAGGTTTGGTGGAGAAACCCTTGTTGGCAAGCACAGAGGTAAGACATTTCTTGTAGTTGGTTACCAGGTTTGCACACATCTCAGGAGGGATTTTGGTCCACTCTTCTTTACAGATCTTCTCTAAATCCTTAAGGTTTCTTGGCTGTTGCTTGGTAACTCGAAGTTTCAGCTCCCTCCATACATTTTCTATAGGATTAAGGTCTGGAGACTGGCTAGTCCACTCCATGATCTTAATGTGCTTCTTCTTGAGCCACTGCTTTGTTGCCTTGGCGGTATATTTTGGGTCATTGTCATGCTGAAAGAACCATCCACGACCCATCTTCAGTGTTCTGGCTGAGGGAAGGAGGTTCTCATCCAAGATTTTACAATACATGGCCCCGTCCATTGGCCCCTCAATGCGGCAAAGTCGGCCTGTACGTTTAGCAGAGAAACAGCCCCAAAGCATAATGTTTCACCTCCGTGCTTGACTGTAGGGATAGTGTTCTTGGGGTCATAGTCAGTGTTCATTGGCAAACTTAAAGAGGGGGGCCTTGCAGGCACTGCAGGATCTCAATCCATGGCGGTGTATTGTGTTACCAATGGTTTGTTTGGTGACTGTGGTCCCAACTGCCTTGATATCATTCACATGCTCCTCCCGTGTAGTTCTGGGCTGATCCCTCACTTTTCTCATGATCATCCTTACCCCATGAGTTGAAATCTTGCATGGAGCTCCAGACCGAGGGCGATTGATGGTTATATTGTATTCCTTCAATTTGTGAATAATCGCTCCAACAGTTGTTTCCTTCTCACCAAGCTTCTTGCTGATTGGTCTTGCCCATGGTGGTGAGGTGTGAATGGAAGAAAGAGATTCTGTGGACAGGTGTCTTTTATATACATAATGAGTTGTCGTTAGGAGCACCTTCTTAAATTGACAGGACTAATCTGTGTACCACATAGCCAGTCTGTGGGAGCCAGAATTATTGTTGGTTGGTAGGTGATCAAATACTTATTTTACTCACTGAACTGCAACTCAATTTATAACATTTGTATCATGTTTTTTTTCTGGATTTGTGGTTGATATTCTGGCTCTATCATTATAGACCTTTCATTTCTCTGTAAGTGGGCAAACATGCAAAATCTGCATGGGATCAAATAATGATTTTCCACACTGTATATACTGTGTCTATGAACAGAGATACTGCTGCCACAGGATGCAACTAGGCCCAAGGACTTAAGTACACAAAATCCCAAGCAACTGGTGTTGATGAGGGTCAGAGGGCTGGAAGTGACCTGGTAACTGTAAGCATGCAGTAGGAACAAGCCAGAGTTCTATGTGGTAATTGGAAAACAAGAATAGCAGCTGGTGAAGGATTCCTCTACATTTAATTACAGGACAGAGAGTGCATGACATCCCACCTAGAGGATGCACTCAGTCCCTCAGCATTAACCCTTACCACTGTGGTAGAAAATGTAAAAGGCAACCAATGGTGCTATAGTGGGGTAACTTCTGATGCTTCAGCCCATCTCACCTTACTCACAAAGTAAGACTTCAGAGACAGGGTCACCCCTACTGCTTTCATTGTATTCTGACAGCGAAACACACTGTACAAATTCAAGAACCGGTCAGAATGTGCATAGTGTATGGCCAGCTTTAGAGGTTATCCTGGGCTGGGCCACAATTTATTTACTTGGCGGTGTTCATTCCTCCTGCAGATGGCAGTAAAACCCAGCAGTATCTGAATTTCTGTTCCCTTCAATGGACAAGAGAGAAATTATAGTTTAAAAATTTAGAGCCTCAAAAAGGAATTTATGAATTTTCGTTTTAGATTTACATGTAAAAGATATAAGCTTGTTGTAAATCTTATGATGGTGGGTTTCCCATTTTTAAAAAATGTGTTTATATGTATAGTTTGTTATTGTTTAAGAGACAACCATATTTGCTCATTAAATGCCCTGTCTTCTTACCTTGTAGAACTACACAGTGGTTATGTTTTACTGTTCCTTCTCACAATCCAAGTCTATGTGGTGACTAGCTGATTAAAAATAATTGACTTCCTATTTGGCTCATATGTTATTCCAACCACTGTTAAAATAAATATTTCCCAAAACAATACAATGGCTGACTTTTCATTCTACTAATATTAGTTACCTGGCTGCTATGCTGCACCCTTTGTTTTAAAACTCTAAGGAGTTTGACTTACTAAAGGCAACTGGGTTGTTCACTTTGCAGGGGGATGTTTCCCTTAACTTAGTGAAAGAGGTAAAGCTCTGCTGGCTTCCAGCATCCAATCACATGTTAGCAAAAAAAGTTATTTTTTCTAATTTTCCTGAGTATTCATGTGATTGGGTATTCTTGCACAGTGAAAACTCCTTTGCAAAGTGAACAGTTCATTTAGGAAATCAACCCCCCATGCATCTAACCTAGAACAAGTACGCATACAAAAAAACTAGGGATGCACCGATACAAGCATCAGTATCTGCGCGATACCGAGTATTTGCATGAGTACTCGTATACAGAGTGTTCATGTTCTTCATAATATTAAGGAACTGACCTAAAATCATGATTTTGTATTGCTTTAGAAAAAATGTGACCTGTCCCTTTAAGAAAAAGTATCGGTAATTGGTATCGGCCTTAAAAAAGTGGTATCGGTGCATTCCTAAAAAAAACCTTCCTAATCTGCATACTTTTCCAAATCATTTGGCTGATTTACTAAATGAAAAAAGGCTGTTCACTTTTCAAAGTGTACAGGTGAAACTCGAATAATTAGAATATCGTGCAAAAGTAATTGCAGTAAGTGCTGCAAAAGGGGCCCAAACCAAGTACTGAGTACATATGCATGCTTGTACTTTTCAGAGGTCCGATATTGTTCTATGTACAATCCTTGTTTTATTGATTGCATGTAATAATCTACTTTTTTGAGGTTGTGGATTTGGGGTTCTTGGGGTTTTCATGAGCTGTAAGCCATAATCATCACAATTATGACAAATCACGGCTTGAATTATCTTGCTTTGCATGTAATGAGTCTATCTCATATATTAGTTTCACCTTTTAAGTTGCATTAGTGAAATAAATGAACTTTGCACGATATTCTAATTATTCGAGTTTCACCTGTATGCTAGTAAAAAAAAAAAGGGAACCTTTGTTCACTTTGAATACCCAAATAAAGTGCAATTAAACATACTGGATTTTTGATTACAGGCCTGGTTTGTTAAACCGAACACAGCTTCAGCGTATTCACCAAGCTCAGTGAACACTTTGCTCTCTTTGCTCAGTGCACAGTCTTTGCTCTTTAATTAAAGCCCAACTCCAGGCTGGAAGAAAAAAACTACACGTTGCAGTGGCCCAGCCTTGTATGTGGAGGAGGCAGGCATGCAGCCACGAGCACCTTAAAGAGGAGGCCTCATGGAACCTGTCACACAGATGAAGGAAGCCTGCTGGAGCAAGAAATAAGGAAAGTACAGCCCTACCTTGGTTCACAAAATTAATTTGTTCCACGATTCTTGTCGCGAAACGAATCAAACTGTGATCAGACCGCAATCTCGACTAGATGAAGCTATGACCAGTGTCAGAGCGGGGAAGATGGCTGCGGTCGTGCTCGTCACCCGATGTGGAGTTCGCGAACAGAAGCAACATTTTGCTAAACTTTCATGAACCGAGGTATTACTTCTTATACCTCTACCCCAAAGAAAAAAATTTGCATTTAACCCTTGCATTGTGTTTCGGAAGGGGGGGGGGTTACTGCAAAGTAGGTTTTTTTCTTCTCCATGGACTTGGGCATCAACCCCAGTTTCAGGAGTCTGCAAAGACACCCCCCATATTTCTCTCAAAGGTTTACTTTAAAGTTTATGGCCAGACATTGCCCAAATTTGGCATGTCATAGCATTTATTTTTTTCTGTTACCTTGTTACCGGCTTTCTCCCTGTGATATCATCACTTGTAAAGTCCTCGTAGTTTATGGGAGCTCAGTTACTGCTGATGTAGACATAGCTCCAGAACTACACATCTACTACATCTCCAAAAAGCCCTTTTCCTGCACACCGTGTTTGGGAAGTGGAGATAGGCGCAGTTCTGGAGGCAAGGCTGACAACAATGTTTAAGGTTTCAGTGCAGCAAAGGCAAAGCAGCAGCCATTACCTTTAAGAAAGTATATATGCTACCATGTGAAGCGTTCGTTAGGCCAGGCAGCTTTTAACCTTTCCTCCTTTTGAATTATAATAGTGTTGAATGGTGCAAGTGTCCTTAAAGTATCTTCTTTTGGAGAACAGAGCTGCAGTGTTGTCAGCCCAAACAGGAAGTTGGGAGCACACTGGATTTCTGCTAAATTAACAAATATTTTTTTTGTATTCCCCTTCCCTAGTTTCTTTTAGAGCTTTCTCCAGTCATCACAAATTGCTTTCAAATGGGTATCTGAGTCTGGAATGCTCCCGTCTGATTGATTTGCAAAGGAAGCCAGTGGAAATCTAAAAGGGAGTCAGGGGCATCTGGAGAGAAGTATACAGTGTAAATCTAATAACTATATGGGGGGGGGGAACAAATCACAATAACTCGGAGACTTTAGAAAAAAAAAAAGATTCATTCTGCAGTTGTCTCCAACATCCTGTCTAGGAATTTGAAGTTCTCATTAGGCACATCATTTTGGACTCGTATATGTCTTACCTGCATGTGTGGTCATCACTGACACTTGCAATATCATTTCCTTCACAAGAACAGAACACCACATCATTGATGTAGCCAGAATGACCATCTATGACCTTCAGAAATAGAAAAGAACATGTAAAAAAAGAATGAGCGGTTACTTTATGTAATTGTACAATTAACGTGGCTACTAGAAATCTGTTTTATACACTAGGAGGCTCATTTGGTTAGATATGACCACAGTGCAATATGCAGTGATTTATAACAAACAGAATTTGTCTTGAAGTGGCCTGACCCCACTAAAAGTGCAATTGGTTGCTAAACATTACTGCATTTACAAAATTATATTATAGTTGTTATCTTATTAAAGCAATGTCCTACTTCAGAGAGTTACACATTGGCGTTTTTATCCCACTGGAAAGGTATGTTACATGCTGTGTATGTGTTGCTTGAAAAGCATATATACTTAATGGGACATAATGATAAAATATAAGACAACAGATCATGGGGTCACTTTATAAATGTTTTCACACACGATTTACACAACTTTCAGCCAGGATTTACATATTTCCCAATTGGATCCAACTTAAAAAAAGTGTGAATCATGGATGAAACTTGTGTCAATATGTGTGAAAACATTTATAAATAGACCTTCATGTGTTATATACTGTATATTCCCAAAGATGTCTGATGTTATTGATAGTTTACATAGCTCAACAATAAAAAAAAATATAGTGAATATTAACTGATTTTGACAATGAGCAACAAAATAATATCAGATCATGTGTAGGAGTAGAAATAGGGATAAACACAGAATAAACAGGTTTAATGTAAGGCAGAATTTGTCATTTTCTGACCCACTTGGTGACCAATATACAGCAGCACTAAAGGGAGGAAGCCAAAGTTTATCTATATGCCTACTCTTTTACACATTCGTTGTCTCTTAATGGGAAGAGCTGTTGAAACTGCAATTGTCCTGTACAGACCCAGGTTTTATTGACAAAAGCGGCTGCTTGAAGACCATACAGCCTGAGCCTTACCTTGCACTTATTCTCTTCATGAAAGTCAGATGTGAATACTCGTAATGTTTTATCTCCAGCAGCTGTACAAAATCTAGTTGGAAAAGAGACACATTTAGTACTCTACAGCTTATAATAGGCTTCATTTTGAGCTGAAAGCTTCGATTCCAAAACACCCAAGAATTTTATAGTACACCATTTGGCAACCAGCCACAGTTAAGGCAAAGCTGCCCCATTCTCAAAGAGGGTGTTGCAGAACATCAGGAAAAGACATTGGGGAAATTCAATACAGGCTTAGCACCGCTTTTCTGGCAGTATGGACCTTTAAAATGTCTTGCGGCAAATCCAAAAAAGCCCTGTCGTCAGTTTCGGTATCTTTGCGGACACATGCGACAGATTGAGGTAGTTCTTAATTACACCACTTTAAGAATCTGTCGCTAAGGTTGCTCCGGATTCATAAAGAATTATCATCAGTTTAGAGATTAGAAAGCCGGATGGTATTAAAGACCAACTCTGATCTGACGTAGATTAAGATGCCAGTGCTCACAGTGGGACATGTATGCGCTTGGAAGCTGTCATCAATGTAGTGTGTGTGTGAGTGTACAATTATTTTTCCACAAAGTTCAACAATGGTAGCTTTGTATTTTTCTTAGTACTGGCTTCATTTAAACAGTACAGCTTGGTCAATAACCCACCTTAAACTGCTGATTGGACAATGAATAAACACCACTACACTGGGTTGCAGAAAGATGATATAGTCATGCACTTATACAAGTGAATGGTCCCTTTGTGGCTGGACGTACAGTGTACGTCTCCCGTCACGAAGGGGTTAAAGAATACAAAGCTGCGGTAAATGGAGGTTTTCTTTAATAAATATTTGAAAAATGTACCTTAAAATAGGAGTTAACGCATCACATCTAGTTTCTGGACTCCAGGTTATAGCATCCACTCTTACTTCATGGTGAAACGTTTTGAGTATCTTAAACTCTATACCATTTACAGAGGTATCTTCTTCCTGTATTATAAATGACACACATTTTTCGTTTTATAGACAGCTGCATACAAATATTCCTGCAATACGGTAATCACAGTTTGAATATACGAAACAAAATCTATTTGCCATTGTTATACAATGACAAGTTCACACATTCGCATCTGGAGTAAAACAAACTCACCTGCCTAATTGCAATCTTCTTTAGATAAGTCCGCGTCAGTGTCGGGATGAATGAATTTCTATGTTTATCAAGACGGCCAAAAACCCCACACCAGGAAGAAGCCAGGGAGATAATGTCGGCGCTAGCAAGGGAGCTTGCCAACACTGCAGTTTTATGGACTTTATTCCTGATTTAATTAATATCAAATTCTACCTTCTGTTCCTGCATGACAATGGATGCATACACCATGAAATTTTGGGCAGGGGTTTTTAGGAGCCAGCTCCATTGACAACGACTAAAGAAAACCCCAAAAGTTGGGCGCTACTGGTCATTTTTAATGAACGTTGGCTACCTGGCTCCTGGCATTTGTCCAGTCCTGATTATGAGGGAAGATATGGATTAGTCCATAGGAAAGGCCTCAGCAGATCAAGATAAGGCTGATATGAACAGTCTTGAAATTTTAACCACTTACCTCTGAACCAGAGCAATTTATACTTTTCTACTGCAGACCTGCAGTGGGGGGAGAACTGGTAACAATGGATTACATAGGCTGGATTTGATTGTGAAGGCTGGGATTCTGCGCTATATGACCCTCTGTTTTCAGAGTGTCATTGTGGACTGGTGAGTGTTCTATGAGAGCACAGTGGGAGAGTCACGTTTTAACACGGCACTTATTAGAGTATTGTGGGTCAGTTGGATGGTTGAATTCACTGAAGGAAGACCATCACTGAATATTTGATTATCACTAATCGATGGGGTGGACACTATCAATACTTGTATAATATGAAGTTTATGTGAAAGAATGTCACTACCTTTGTGGATATTTTAAATTCTTACGCATGAAGTATTAGAATAGTTTTTTACATATTATTTGCACATCTATCACAGATTGATAAACACTGGTATATTTGCACATCAAGTGATTATTGATTGGGAGATTATATTATGTTTTATATTGATTTAGGATAGTGCAGTGCACTTTATATTTATAAGAAAGTAGTTTTAGTTTATATAAAAAGTATACTTTTTATTCTATAATTTGTCCCATCTAAAATACTTCTAAAATTATGTTTCTGGTACAGAGCATGGCAAAGTTAAAAGGAGAACTATGGGGTTAAGTCTTTTCCCCATAGTTCTCCTTAGGGGGTAACGGGAGGACACAAACTAGCGTCCTCCCGTCACCCCAGGCTCAGTATACCGCGAGCTGCAGCTCGCGGTATACTGAGACGCCGCAGCTGAAGCGGATCCCGACAATTGTGCCGGGATCCGCCCAGCTGCGAGACTGACAGCTGGCTCTGCCTATCTGGAGGCAGAGCCAGCTGTATCCGCCCCCTCCCGTTCCGCCAGTCAGCGCTGGCGGATATGGGCGGGGAGGGGGGAATCCAGCCCCTCCCCTGTCACGGCAGAGAGCCGTGACAGGATCGAGAGGTGAGCGAACGCCGGTATTTGTTCGCTCACCTCCCAATCTACTGAGCCGACCTGTGACAGTCTCATTGTCACAGGTCGGCTAGAACTATGAGATGAGTGAAAAGCACTCACCTCATAGTTCTCCTTTAATGTAAAAAAAAAAAAAAGGCAGTTTTTTTTTTTTTAATATAGGTCTATGCTTTTCTCTTGTTATGTGGTGCTGAAACAAGTTACAAAAGGAATACAACAAAAAAACTAATGGAAAATGTTTTATTTGTTAAAAAGAGGAGTAAAGCCACACCTTTTTGTGGCTTTACATCTTTTTGGTCACAGAAGTATGTTTACTAATGTACTCCTGTGACCCAAAGTCAGCATATAGCCAGCTATATGCTGACAGCGCAGAGCCGTGCTGCAGCCGGAAAGGATCCAGGCAATATTGGTGGGATCCACCCTGCTGCCTGAATGACAGCTGCCTCTGCCTCTCTAGAGCCAGCTGTGCTGGCCCCCTCCCATTTGTCCTCCAGTGAATCGTTGGAGGAACAGAGAAGAACGTGCATTTAGGTCAGCAAGAGCTCATAGCCATGCTGCATGTGCGAGTGGCATTTGAGGCCAAACTAAATACCTGGTGGTCTTCCATTCTTTACACTCTGTTCCCACATAAAACTATTGATGCAGACAAATATCTAAAATCAGTATTGTGCTATAAGTAGAAGGAAAGACAATACAACCACCCTTATTTTAAATGTTGCCTTCTCACTGCACTTACATTTCTTGTATACAGTTTATATTACATCTCAATGGAAATACTTTAACTTTTTCCAAGTGGTCACGTGACTGCAGAGCTCTGGTGACCTTGTTGCTCTGTGAAGGACCAAGCTTGGAACTTCGGGATTCGAAAGGAGGGGTATTTCAATACGGTGTACAATTGAGCTATCACTAATAACGAGTCCGTGCAGCTGTCACATCATCCCACAAACATCAATAGCTCCAAGGTTTGCCATACTTAAATGAAGACATGCCCACCATCTACACAGAGAAACACACTTGCTGAAGCTTTGTGATATTTGCATTTGAGATTTATTAAAACCAGTATGCAGGATATACAAGAATGGTGGACAAGCAACAATTTAAACCTGGGTGATTTTATTACCTTTCCTTCTATTTTAAATCTAGATGTCAGTTGCTATGATGCTTTAAAGCTTTTAAATGAGTGTTCTGTAATAAAGCTTTTTAAACCTTTTATTGGGTTTATAATGATCTCTAGTGTGCTTCAGGGCAAGGCTATGTGATCTACATTAAAGGTGACATAACACATTTTAAGTTTTTTTCAGTTAAGCATTACACACCTTACTATATAATCCATACAAATGGGTTGTTCTCGAAGAACAACCTAACTTCAATGGGCAATAATGACGTCTTACAAAACACTGTAGATCCCATTGGTTAAAAACACAACAACCCTTAGATTGGATGTTGCGTTTTTCCCCCCACAGTTTTTGTGCAGCTGCTTGCACTGCAGCACCACAGACAGATCATCTCCACAGCTATTGCAGCTTTCTACATTACAAGATAATTGTGCAGTTAGCTGTATGGTTCCAATGTAAATTCTGGAATACATCATGAAGCAAAATGTGCAGGAAGAAGGCTCAGTAAAAAGCATTGGCATCTTAGACGACACGGTGAGTTTATCTTATTTTTGTGGTTTAAAACCTAATTAGGGAAAACTTTGGCTTTACAGCTATAAAACGCTTGTAAAGACAGTAAGGATTTAAATGTGCATTAAAGAATAACAGACTTTTAATATTCAGTTTTCTTTTTTCCCCCTCAGTTTGTTTCTGTGAGCACAGTTTTGGCTATCATAAGACATATCAGTCTTATGTTAAAGCACAGCAATAGTAATAGGTAGTCTGTCTTTTCATGTGTTTGCTTACTTAGGATGTAGGAGGTAAACGTGTACTTGTAGCATTGTGACAGTTCATGTCATTCTCAAATAATGGAAGATAAGAGTTGGCTGCTGAAGAGACCTGTACACAGCATTGCAATGGTTACTGAAGGCAAATTAAGTAAAATACCAGTTATTCATTTTTTTTTCTGATATAAAAGCACAATATTTTTTTTATTACAAACAAGTAATAATGAGACCAAATGTCAGATTCCTTTTCTGGTATTTGACAACTGCTTCTAGTCAAGTGAGGAAGCCAATGGCTCCTGTGTAGTGTTTGGATTTGTGATCACATAATGACAAATAAATACCTTCTGTTTTATAGAGCCAATGCTATAAATTACACAGTGTTTTAATAAAAGGTATTTTTATTCCCTTTGGCCCCTTTAGCATAACCTGAATGTGTATATTATGATCAATGCAAGAAGACTGCCAAGTTACAAGTGTAGACTTTATGTCATTATCTAAAGAACATGATTGGTATCTTGTTACTTGAATATGGCCATTGAATTTATTCATATCATGCATTAACTGGCCCTGAAAAAGTGATCTGTGTCATAGTGTTAAACAACAGCTTAAAAGTAGCTCTTTTCTTCCATTTAAAAATTGCCCATACAAATCTGTTGCGACAGAACCCTAACAGGTTCTTTATAATAAAATAGCAGTACATAACAGAGAAATAGATTATAATAGGGAAAATTACAGTGTAATATTCCCCATTATAATCCGCATATCTAATTACATGAAGAGCCCCCCCTTGCACTCCCCCTTCCAGGATAGCAGCAGTGATGTGTCGATGTGTGCACTCACTGCAGGGGGCGGGGCATGTGACACACACACGTCTCCTGTGACTCACCTCCCCTCCCGCCGCCTGTTACTATAGACGCGGCCGGGAGGGGAGGCGAGTCACAGGACCCGCCCCCTCACTGTGAAGCCCGTCGGCAGCGCGGGGCCCCGGTGTTCGAACACCGGGACAGTGCACTGCCATATATTGCATGGCCGGACCGCACTGAGACTGTGCGGCCCGGTACCATTTGATCCGCGGACCGGGGTTGGGGAACACTGCTTTATAAAGCTTGGAGTAAGAAGCCTAATCAGAGTACTCCAAGCTTGAATTGCAGCAATGTTGTAACAAAGATTGTATTATTTCTCTACTGATGATGTTGATATGGAATAAAAGAGTAATTTCTACGCTGTTTAAACTGCAACTAAAGCCAAAACATTTTTTTAAAGTTTTGAATAGAGTGGAAAGGGTTCAGAGCATCTGTCAGTTTTTTTTTTTTTAAATTGTTGTCTGTGCCCTCGTTAGGGATATTATTTATGTTGGTGACTGATATCACTGAAAAGTAACAGAAAAAAAAAAAAAAAAAAAAACAAAAATTTTGGGTTTGAACCAAAAA
>NW_017306512.1:1216979-1230686 GCF_000935625.1 Nanorana parkeri
ATTTATGTTGGTGACTAATATCACTAAAAAAAAAAAGAAAAAAAAAAAAAAAAAAAATCGACATTTTGGGTTGTCACCAGAACAGGAATAGATGGGAAATCTTGATAGGGGCACTAGTTCTGGTAGACCGGCTGACCCCTGTGAACATTCCTCACTTTGGAGGGTTTTCTACTTTAAGTCTTAGGTGCATATCGCTTTTTTTAAACTAAGGGGCTGTGATATTTTCTGCAAAGTAGAAAGTTGAAGATAATGAATGATTTGTCAGCACACCACTAGGGTGGTATGTTGTGGTGTGGCACGGCCATCAGTTCAAAATATACTGCCCAGGGCCAAGTGTCAGTATGGCTGCGAGGGAGCTTCATCCATACGTGCATTGCTTACAGCTCCCTTTTGTGCCCTTTAGAGGTGCCTGGACCAGAGTGACGTCACATTCTGTCTCTCGGTACCTCTACAGGTCACGCAAGGGAGTTGTCGAAGCAATGCACACATGGATGGAGCTCCATCACACCGCAGCAGCCCACAGTGGACCCCAGGCTGAGGATCCACTCCAGTTCTCGTAAGGCAGGGAGACTGGGTGGTTCTCAAAATAAAATAAAATGATGTGTGTGTGTTTGAGGGCCCGTTCACACTACTACAGTGCATTAAATCGCAGTCTTGTGTGATGAATGCACTGTAACATGCAATCGCAAATACCACGTATTCTGGTGCAGAGGGTGTGTTGCTATTCTTTTCAATGGCACTCCCGCAAGGAACATGCCTTCTAGTACTGTGCCACTTGGGATGCAACTTAATGAAAGAAGACAGATGTGGGTCCTGAGTTTACACAAGTTGAGAGCCACTGGTCTAAAAATATAGTGATTGGTTCTCCATCAGCGAATGTTTTGTGAAAGTCACATCCTCAAATATGACATTTTTGCATTATTTTTATCTTCATAATGATCATCTGAGCATCATGCCACAGGTCCAGTTTTGATGCTGCTTTAGAATAAGGAGTTAAAGACTCTGGAAACTCCTTGCTCTACTTGGCTCTGGGACTTCACAATAACCAATGCAGTTACACAAAGTCCTATATTATATTGACTTTTTAATAGGTCCCAGATATATAACTTTTTATAAATTTACAAGAGATTTCACTAGCACATACAATGCCTGTCATATTAAAAGATAACCAGAAGATTGTGTTGCATTCCAATTGAATTTTTCTAACTGATATGTCATTTCAGACAAGTTCTTTTGGCTTAATACACCTTTTACTACTCTATCTTGTAACAACTTGGGGTCAAGGCCAACATCTCATGTTACCTTTGCGAAAGGTCACCTGCTTAGCCTGAACTTCAACCTCCCTCACCCCATGTCTGTCTAATGTTCCCTTCCCCCTTGGAATGGCTGTCACAAGCCATTTAATGGAGCTAGAAAAAATTGAACCCGATGTGTCTGCTGTAGTTCTTGTTAGACACATAATGAAAGTGTATCCACAAAAGCTCAGTACTGGGCTTCAGTGTCCATGGTGGGGAAAGCAGTAAGAACCACTTAAGATTCTGCATTGAACTTGAGCTGGAGGACGAGATTATAATAAGACAGAACTGTTAATTTAACCCTTTTCCTGCCAAGGCCTTTTTCCGCACACATGTTATAATCCATATTTTAGGCCTGAAAAGTACTTAAAACCCCCAGGCATTATATATTTTCTGAACGCAAAGACTGATGATTTTAGGACAGTGGTGGAGCACCAAGGCCCAGTTACAGCTTCAACCGCTGTGACCCTAGTAGTTCTGCCACTGACTCGAAGCTGTAGAGGGACTACAAATGCATAATTTCACCAGCTATAGAGGACTACAAATCCCAGCAATCCATTATACAGCAATGCAAAACACTATCAGCTATAGAGGACTACAAATACCAGCAATACATTATACAGAAATTCAGAATATCATGAAGCTACATACTCTGTGTTGCTCACCAGGGCTGTGCAGCATCTCAGGAGGGTGTGAGGGGTCTCACCAGGGCTGTGCGAGGTCTAAGGAGCATGTGCCGGGTCTCACCAGGGCGCTCCGTGCGGTGTGTCCGCCTCAACAGGGCGCTCCGTGCGGTGTGTCCGCCTCAACAGGGCGCTCCGTGCGGTGTGTCCGCCTCAACAGGGCGCTCCGTGCGGTGTGTCCGCCTCAACAGGGCGCTCCGTGCGGTGTGTCCGCCTCAACAGGGCGCTCCGTGCGGTGTGTCCGCCTCAACAGGGCGCTCCGTGAGATGTGGGGCAGGACCAGCTCTGTAAAAGACAGCCACCTCAAGCTCTCCAGCAGGCTGCCTGAAGTCCCCAGCAAGCTGCCTGAAGCCCCTAGGAAGCGCGGAACCTCAGGCAGCCGCTCCTGATAACAGATTTAAAGTGCCGATATTGGCCTTTGGTATCAGGGCATTTTCACGAGTACAAGCACTCATGAAAATGCCCAGTATCAGCACCAATACCGATACTAGTATCAGCACCAATACTAGTATCGGTATATCCCTAATATTATCCAATGTTTTGGTAAAATATAAAAGTTGAGGTTACAATGAGTAAACAGATACCCAACATGCCGTGGTTAAAAATTGCATGTGTCCGTGAAACGGCGACAAAAATACGGTACCCCAAATTGTCCATAGGCAACATTTTAAAAGCCCATACAGGTCACCAGTTTAGAAATATCTGTGAATATTGACCCTAAAATTACTGCTCTCATTCTGGTGCACACAGCGACCGTCGTTTTCCTACGTAGGCGCACCTGACGCATGTTTATGTTAATACGTGAGGGCCTTTAAAATGTATTTTATTAAAACTTTTTTACTGTTTACTTTACTTTTGTGCTATCACATAGGGGGGCTTATAGCACCTCACCGTCCCCTGGACGTGATCTGGCAGCAATTAAGGCGACAGAATTGCTTCTAGTGTAGAGCCAACAGTCGGCTTTACACATAAAAACAAAGTCCCCGGCAGCTCTGGCTGTCGGGAGTCTGTATAAAGGGGTCTGCTGCCAGCGACATATGACATACATTGGTGGCAGTGAAAGGGTTAAAGCCAATGTCCAGTCAGTGCTGTTGATTAGCCATTAAATACGCCTGGCAGGGATGTGATTAAAATGGATTATAGAGAAATAAATATAGCTCTTACCATAATCCAACAGAATCCGCCATTTCATCTTTTACAATACAATCCATAGTTTACAGAACCAAAACTTGTTGAGATTCATAGGGTGCCACTTTGTTTTTCTGACCAGACAATTTGTAGTGTATTGGCTGCACTGTGTTCATAGTGATTGCATTTTTGAATGGTATTTTATTAGTTCCAATGAGAACAAAGTACACACATTTATGGTCCAGGCTGCACTTGTACAATTCACTGAGCTACCAATGTCAATAACAATTCTTGAGTCACAAAATAGCAAGCTGTAAACATTGTGTGGCCAACTGCACAAATACATGCAAATTTTCCACAATCTCAGTTTCATCTTAAATGTCCAAGCCCGCTCCCATGATGGAATACAATCTCACATTAGTTTACTAATTTGTATTGAGATTGTAGTCCATCATGAAAGTGAGCTTGGAGCGGTGGCTACTTTACAACACACACAAGGACCATGGGGAACAATAGAAGAAAGGACAGAATCAGCACCAATTCAGGACCCATTCGGACCACGTCCAGATCAGATGCGGTACACTACATTTTTCTTCTGCACCAAAAATGCATTTGTATGTGATGTTTGGGCTCTGTTCACACTAGCCCAGTCCTTCCAGAGCAGGAAAAAAAAAAGCTGCATGTCACATTTTTCCTGCACTGGAACGCACCACAAACGTGTCACAAATGCACTGCACCGGAATGCAACAGAAGCTATGAAATGGAGCAGGAAGAGCTTAATTTGCCTAATGACATTACCCCCTAAAAAACACACACTGGAACCCGTCACAAACGCACCACGATTGCAGAAACGCGTGCAGATCTGGTCCGGACATGGTGTAAAAGGGGCCTGCAGAGATGATTTAAAGATCTACAGCTGAGTGATACACAAATAAGATACAGTGTTGTCAATAGTTGAGGTCCTTGAATGTATTTTTAAGATTTAACACCTGAGTTTAGTGTCACTTTCACGGTAATAGCAGAAACATACAGCAAACACGAAACCCTACCCCCACACTGGATCAGAAGTCAAAAAGTAAACATCTGTTATCTTCTAGGGCCTTGGTTCTCAACAGGTGGGTCGAAATCCAAATGTTAATTGGGCCTAAACTGTACCCTGAAAATTTACTTTTTGACAGGAAATTGCCCTAAAACTGGACTGTCTAAGAATTGTAAAACCCAACTAAAGAGAGTAAAATAATAATAAAAAGGCGTTTCCCCTCCCAAAAAAAGGATTGAATGCTTGTTTTGTCTAGGGGATGGGTAACAGAGTAACACAACTGTTTCCAGCTGGCCAGCTGTTTGTAGCTCAGTAAGCCCTACATCAGTGGCTTGGCTCCCTTCTCCTATAACCTAATGGTTGCTTTATCGACCATTAACTTATATCAAAAGTGTCCCCTGTAAAATAATAGCGGTCATCAGAATACCATTCAGAGATCTCCCTCTATCGGTATCAGAGCATTTGGACGATTATGAGTACTCGCCCAAATACTCGGTATCGGCACCGAGGAGAATGGGAAAAGAAAAATACAGTATACTATACTACCTATAAGTTCTTACTGTAGAAGGGGAAATTATGAATTTATCAAAACGGAATCACAAGACAGCATTTTGGAAGATTTAAGAGCTAGTTCGTACATTTTGCCATATAATTCAATAGATAATATGGCAGTGCACTTACCTGAAACCTACAAGAAGCAATAGCTACATAATCGTTTCCACCATAGGCAATCAATGATCCTGGGCTTCCAGAGTCAAAGGGATTAAACTCCACCACATGCACATAGTCTTCACAGTCCACTGTGTATGTGGAATGTCTGGTTGTATCTTGTTTCATCCTCTGAAATTGTCTTCTGTTTTACCTGAACTGAACATGTAAAGTAACGTTAACTGCAATTCGTTTACAAGCACAAAACTGTTACTTTGCTCCAGCACGAACAATATACTCTTTGCTGTGCTAACATCACAGAGGTAAAAGGTTTTAGTTTTTTTTTTATTTCTGCAACCTCCACCCCCATTCTGATGCTGCCTCTAATTAAATCTATTACATTTACTTCAAGAAGAACTCCAGGTATTTTTTTGCTTAACCCCTGCACTGCAAGGGTTAAGTGCTCGTTTGTGTCTTGGGGCAAAAATAACAAAGATATATGCACCCGAAGCTCCGAGCCAGCCACCTGTCTCCTCCTACACAGCAGCATTGAAATCTTCCTCGGTGTCCTCACATCTATACACGGTGTAAACACACTGAACACCATGATTTACGGGGCCTTAGACTGCCGAGGAGAGGGAGCAGACACTTGAAGGACTGGGAAGAAGCTAGCTCAGGACTTGGGTAAATATAACTTTTTTTTTGAACCTAGACACAAATGAGCGCTTAACCCTTGGAGTGTGGGGGTAGCCCCACTGCAAGGGTTAATAAAACATTCCCCAGGAGTTCTTCTTTCAACGTTCAGACAGATCAATGAGTACATTGTTTTACCAAAATTAGAGATGTGCACAGGGGCCATATGAATGAATGGGATTTTATTTTCGGTGAAGCTTTTGGT
Source organism: Nanorana parkeri (assembly GCF_000935625.1). NCBI lineage: Eukaryota > Metazoa > Chordata > Amphibia > Anura > Dicroglossidae > Nanorana > Nanorana parkeri. The sequence goes on from NW_017306512.1 coordinate 1,222,671, forward strand.
CAGGCTGACTCGGCTGTGACAATAGACTCAGTGTGAACCAGGCCTAGAGGTAGACAGAGTAAGAGATAAGGGGACAGATTGGGGTAGGGAGCTCCAGAGGATGGGAGACATCCTGGAGGCGAGCGTGGAAGGAGGTGACCAGAGAACTAGAAAGCAGGAGGCTTTGAAGAGGAGTGGAGAGGACAGTTTGGGTTCATTGTTGAAAAAAGTTTGAGAATGTAATACTACTTTAAGATTCCATAAACAGCATAGGTTGTCATAGACCCCACTAACCATTAGGCCCCATTCACACTAAGCGATTTCCGTTGCGATATCGCGCATTTTTGCAGCACAATATCACGAGAAGTCGACGACCAATGCTATTCAATGAAGCTGTCTTAGCTCCATGTCGCTCATCACTCCAGCAGGACCCTTTTTTCGGCGGATTTTGCGCGACTTTTCTATTTTTTAATGGAGCCTGACGGTGAAGGTCGCGCTACCGTCGCCCCAAAAGTCGCGCTATCCCAGCCGCACTGATCCGCTGCAAAAGGTATGTCACTTAGTGTGAATGGGGCCTTAGACTAAGAGTACAAACGTTCCGAACACACACATTTTCAGATTCAATTCTACTGGCGTATGACCGGCTACAGTCTGCAATGGCCTCCGCTATTTACCTCCCATGACAGCTTCAATTTCAAGGGGGGAAACTGGAGTAGAGACTCTGGAGCAGTTGCCCATGGTAATCAATCATTCTTCAGTTTAGCTTTGAAAATGAAGGATAGATGCTGATCAGTTGCCATGGGCAACTGCTCCAGTTTTGACACATAAAGTGTTCACATCAGTCTATGTAAAACTCCCATACCACAGGAATACAGTGCACAGCAGCCAGTCACAGGAACACGGGCATACAATTAACTTCACCACCTCTTTCTAAGGCCATCGCTGTCACACACTATATACATACCGCTCCCGCCAGCAGATTCGTAGCTCTGTCCTCAGTGACGTCACCAAAGGCTTCTACTTCCGGGTGTTAGGTCGAGCCCACTGATTGACTGCAGAGCGGGTCACGTGATCAGCATTTAAACTGTTCAAAACATAAAGTGGAGAGGCGAACTGCGGCGGTTGTGTTCGGAAGTGCAACGGCCAGCTGGTATAGTAAGTGTCCAGGATAGAAGGCTGTATACCTGCACGTTCGTTTACTGAGAGCTGCCTGCTATCACCGCTTTTATCGTTATTGTAATTCTCCGTGCACTTACTATTATATGTCATCTGTCCCTGCTTCTTATAGTCTGTCCTAGCTTTGTGTCCTTAGGGTGCAACGCTGAACTGCTCCCGTTCAACCCTGTACACTGACCATACACTGGTAACGGTTTATACAAAAGTTCATATCATAAATCTCCAACACACCATCAGAGAATGACATGTTATTTGAAAATTGTATTTTAAAATTATGATTTTGGAATGAGTAGAGTTTCTCTAATGAAAACCACAATCCCTGTTACAGTTTTGTTCAAATTCTCCATCCCGCTCCTTCACATTGTTTTTCATTACATGGTTGAAAAAAATGTTTTGAGTTGACCCTATTACCTTTCTAGCAAATTGAACAAATGTCCTGGAAACAAATTTTGTTTGAATAAAATTCTTCTGATGTATGGCCAGCTTGATTTGTAATTGCACCTTATCAAATTAGTCATGTTATCTTTTGTTTTTGTATGTGTGGTTTTTTTTTTATATGAAATATAGTTTGTCTCTGAGTATGCAAAATACACTTAAAAAAAAAAAAAAGGGGTTTGTTTGAATCAAGTTGGCTTGAAGTCCTTGTTCACACCTGTGTGTTTTGATGCTCAAAGTTAAGTGTGCCAACGCTCCTAAGACAAGAAATCCCATTCATTTCTATTCACACCTGAGAGTTTTATTGCATGCTGGAAAACGCAGAATGCTGGAAAAGGTACATGAGCTCCTTTTGGGCAGCTTACAGCACGTTTGGCTGCATAGACTCTAATGGAAGTGCGTTAAAATGTGTGACACAAGTGTTGTGCACATTTCTGTTTGTGTGCATGTTTCCTCATTCACAGCAATGCATTTTGATCTGCTCAATAAATTTTTTGTCTGTGCCAATGCATGTAAAAATGTGCACAAGTGTGCACACCATGTGGGGGTGGGTGATGTGTGTAAATGGAAACTAAAGGTGCCCATACACCTTACAATTATCTGCAGATTTTCTGTGGTCAGATGGCAAAAGAGCAACAGATTGGCCCAGGTGGAGATTATTCCATCCACAAAGTTAAGTGTAGACGGAGGAATCTGTTGCACCTTTTCCATCTGACCACAGAAAATCTGCAGATAATTGTAAGGTGAATGGCCAGCTTTAGTGCTGATTCACTATGAGACCCAATCCTGGAAGGGACAGGTGCTGCATGTAATTGCATGCAGCAGCCTGTACTACCCTATGGGAGGATGCGGCTGCATGCAATTACACGCTGTAACCTGTCTCAGGAGTCTGCACACTACCTGTGTCCAAGTCCTGCATGTAATTGTGTGCAGCCATGTAGAGAAGAACAGGCTGCTGCGCGCAATTACACACAGCTCCTGTTTCTTCTAGTATGGGGTCTTTTTGCAAGCGTGTATGCCCAACTGTAGGAGCCCTTAAAGGGAACTATGAGGAGTGCTTTTCACTCACCTCATAGTTCTAGCCGACCTGTGACAATGAGACTGTCACAGGTCGGCTCAGTAGATCAAGAAGTGAGCGAACAGATACCGGCGTTCGCAGCTCTCTGCCGTGACGGGAGGAGCTCGATTCCCCGCTCCCATCCGCCAGCGCTGACTGGTGGATCGGACGGGAGAAGGGGCGTGTACAGCTGGCTCTGCCTCTAGATAGGCAGAGCCAGCTGTCACTCACGCAGCTGGGCGGATCCAGACATAATTGTCGGGATCCGCTTCAGCTGCGGCATCTCAGTATACCGCGAGCTGTAGCTTGCGGTATACTGAGCTTAGGGTGATGGGAGGATGCTAGTTTGTGTCCTCCCGTTACCCTAAGGAGAACTATGGGGAAAAGCCTTAACCCCATAGTTCTCCTTCTTCTTAAACTTTGTAAGTTCAGAGATTCAGTGGCTGTAACATCTAATACAACTGGGAGGAAATTACCAAATCGATGTGACTGTTATGAATATGTTGGAACAAAGGCTAAATTTACCTTTGAGACCATGTGTCCCGTTACACCCATATTCCTCGAGACCTAAAGTTATTTCAAGGGTTTCTCTATTGGTAAAAAGGTTGCGAGCAGCTGCGTCAAAGTTGCCCTCTATTCTTGGCCTGGGGCCAATGAAAATATTTTCGGTTTACCCTCATTTTTTTTATTCCAGGTGAGATTCACTCTCTATTTGCCCTCCTCACCCAACACGCACACAGCAGTAAAAACCTAACGGGTTAAAGCCGTTCCTCACTCTATCCAAAGCAAAAACACATTTTTGGAGTTCTCTGAGGCTGCATTCACACATAGCGTTTGCGGTTCCTGCATGGTTTTCTGTGCGGAACGAAAACGCTGTTTTTCAATCAGCGCTGATGCAGCTTGTGTGCGGTTATTACATAGCCCCGAACGCGTGGAATCCGCCGGATTATGGTGCTTGAACTATATTGGGGGCTGCGCGGTTTCGTGCCACGCGGTCCCCGAAATGGTTTGAACGATGCACATTGAAGAGCAGAGCCAGAATTCAGAGCTGCTCACATGTTCGATGGGAAGGTGTACTTTTTGAAGCATGTAGGTTTTTTTTGTCTCTGCTAACTGTAGCACCAATCAGACTGGCAACTACTGTATAAGAAAGTTTTGGATAATTGAAAGATATATTTTTCTACTTTTGTTGTTTGTGTTGGCTAATCTGTACTCTGCACTTCTTTCTAGATTGTGATGGCTTATCAGAAGAGTGTGTTAGATTTGATAAAATGCTTCAGACAGCAGTGGTCCCTTCTGTGTGAAAGTGAGAGGACCACCATATGCAGTGCAGATGACATGCTGCTCATCTTGCAGTTAGCAGTGGCTGAAGTGAACAAAAAGGTAAGCAAAGCATGAGGCTGAAAAGGGGGAAGGTTGGAAAAAGGTATGCCATGGTAATCTATGGCCCAGTGGGTATGTTCACGGCTTTATCGGTACCTATTGCAGTGCCTTTCTGGGTTAGGGCTGCAGCTAACAATTATTTTATAATCGATTAGTTAGCCAAATATTAATTTCAATTGGAAAAAAAATAAATAACCAAATGCAAAGTTGCAGACATGAAGTTTTACTTCAGAATAAAATGGTATGCACATTTTTTGAAATCGCACTGCACTGGAACGCAGGGCATTGCAGTACCACACATTCTAGTGCAGGCGATTACACTGTGACGGGAGGTGCATTTGGGAATCCATTGAAATGAACAGCGCCGCATCACACCTCCTGCAGCAAAATTTGTCAGCCTGAAACTGAAAATGACTTCCCAACTTTTTTTTTTTTTGTGTATGTATATTAGACATTTTAATTAGTTTCATGGCTTTAAAACAATGTGAATTGTGATATATGTTCTCATAATTTGAGATACTGAATATAAAAGTCTAAAATGTTTGCTATCTTTCCAAAATCCCCTGCATAGCTGATGCAGACTTGACTGGAAGTGTATACTTTGTGAGGCAGACATGTTCTATTACCTGTATTACATTGCACAGTGCTGTCAAGTCTAGTATGTTTTCAAGCTAAGTACCACACATTCTAGTGCAGGCGATTACACTGTGACGGGAGGTGCATTTGGGAATCCATTGAAATGAACAGCGCCGCATCACACCTCCTGCAGCAAAATTTGTCAGCCTGAAACTGAAAATGACTTCCCAACTTTTTTTTTTTTTGTGTATGTATATTAGACATTTTAATTAGTTTCATGGCTTTAAAACAATGTGAATTGTGATATATGTTCTCATAATTTGAGATACTGAATATAAAAGTCTAAAATGTTTGCTATCTTTCCAAAATCCACTGCATAGCTGATGCAGACTTGACACTGGAAGTGTATACTTTGTGAGACAGACATGTTCTATTACCTGTATTACATTGCACAGTGCTGTCAAGTCTAGTATGTTTTCAAGCTCCATACAATTTTCGAGTTGTTTTAGAGAGCTTTTAACATCAATGAATGGTGGTAACCCCTTCCTGGTTCTGTGATCTGGAGAAACTGTGTAGATCAGAAGAAGGCCTGTACAAGTATTTGGCCTCATTCACACGAAACAGCCGGCACGTACAACTCTGTGCTGCATGCACGGCCGTATAGGGCAGCTCCCGGGAAGGACCGGTACTGCATGTGATTACGCAGCCCCTGTCCTTCTCTATGGGACTACACAGCCGTACGCCGCCCTACGCTCACCCACCCTGCACTTCGGTGCGTCCGTACTCGTACGCTGATGGGATGGATCCTGTCTGCGTCCGAGCCGGGACACCCGTATGGACCTGCACTTGAGGTGAGTGTAGGGCGGCCTACGGCTGCGTATTCCCATAGAGAAGGACGGGCTGCGTACTAATCACAGCACCTGTCTTTCCCGGGAGCTGCCCTATACGGCCGTGCACGGAGCTGTATGTGCCGGCCGTTTCTCGTGTGAATGAGGCCTTTGGCATTAAACCTTCATACTTCATAAATGCATATAACAAAATAAATACAAAAAGTGTTTGTTCTTTTGAGTGATTATTTTTTCACTCTATTTCTAGATCAGCTATTGTGCTTGTATTAATTCCTTTTTTTTTTTTTCCCCAATTTTAGAATGGGAAAGAATTTACAGCTTCCCTTAGTGACGTGCTGTTAATGTGGAAACATTTGGTCAAAGATAAGCTTGGGCTTATTTGTGATGGCTCATTAGCTCCTGGGAACTATGATGATGTCCAAAAAACATACAACCTTTTTCTGAAAAATAGCAATACACTGGATCTAACTGATTTACATGGAAAACTGAGCTGTACTACAGATACTACGAGCGCAGGCAACCTTTCTTCTGTAAGTATCGAAAAAGACTGTAAGCACCAGTGTTAATTTCGTCCACGAAAGACTCTAGCAGGTCCCGGCCAATAGAAAACAGTTGGGGGGGGGAGAGCTAGCCTCTATACAGAGTGCATCTTCCCTTTGAAAAACCCATAAATAAACCAGGAAGTGATGTAAAGCACTTCCTGTTCATAACTGGGGACACATAGTACTGTGTCCCCAGTTGTTTGCAAACACTGGATTGATCAGCTGATCACGCCAGTGTTTGCTCTGCACACAGATATTCACCAATCCTCTGCTTGGTGATACACGGATCCACTGTCACCTCGAAACTGACAGGATGACAGCGTCTCTGCTCTCTCCTCCCCGCGTTTCCTCTCTGCATACCACTTTGACATCCTGACGAGCAGCTTCCCAAAATCCATGGCGCAAGGCTGTACTGGGCAGCAGTATGGTGTACAGATAGTACACCTGTATAGCAAGGGGAGGGGGGGCCAGATTTGAGCAGGGGATTCAATTTTCCCAAATTACTTGGAAAAGTGAACCTACCCTTTAACTAACTACTTTTTGGCATCATTGTAAACAGCCGGCGATGGCTGTTTAGATACAAGCGAGCCAGTGGCTATCGTTTCCCCCACACTGTGGCACACAGTGAAATGGGGGCAGCACTCAATGCGTGCACGCACACACACAATACTCTACACATGCATTTGTTTGAATGCAGATGGTGGGGGCGGCAGGATTGGGTTTTCATTTAATATTTATTTATTTTTTACTTTTAATATTTTGTTTACTTTATCAAAAAAATTCCCTCCACTTAGCTCCTGTGTGATAGCAATAAAGCTAACAACAAGCCTCTGTGCTAGCATTTGGATGTGACCGGTTCTCTTTATTGAACCGTCACCCCCTATACTGAAGTTTGAGCACAGCACTGTGCTGGCTCTCCTTTGACAGCTGAGATGGGAAGGCTGCAAGTGCAGCGTTCCTACCTGTGTTCACACAGAACAGAGGGGAGATCGGACGTTCTCTGCTCCCCGCTCTCTATCCTGAACTACTTTGCTGTAGTCCCGGTTCCTCCAGAAGAGCAGGGGACTCCGGAAACCACGGCTGGAAGAGGCAGGCTTATTACAAAGCGTCGGGCGATTGTAATTTCACACACCTTGTGCCATTTCTTAGAGGAAATGTCACTTTGCCCTTTCAAGAAAAAAGGGATTACATTGATACTCCCCTTTCAACACTCCCTCACCGCTTCCATCTGTCTAGTGCTTCCCATTATGAGGGGCAGGTGACAGTGCTTGGGTTCATTGGCTAATTGCTAGGAACAAGCACTATTGCATAATGGAGGGGGTGACTTTGACACTCCCAGGACCAGATAGCTGGTATTTCAGAAAGCAGCAGTGGGATATTGCTGAAAGGGGAGTGGGGTGGGAGCTTTTTACAGACAGTTATCACTTTGCCTTGAAGGAACAGTTTACCTAGAAGTGACCAATCATAATTCACTTTTACTGAAATCAGGCATGTATGTGATTTGGCTACTATGGAGTACTGTAGTTAAGAATCAGCACTATTTTTTTTAAATTTGTATGATGGTTAATGAAATGCTGATCAGCTACTCTTACAGGGCGAGAAAAAAGAATGGAAATGTTAATTTGTTCTCTTTAACCACCTCCCGTCCATTGCTGTTTTCTGAACGGCCGGACGGGAGCCTTACAGGAGCGGGAGGGCGTCTTAAGACGTCCTGCTCCGCCCCCGCTGTTGTCTTTTTTTTAGGTTTACCCAAAAAAAAAAATTGGGTAATGTTTCATAACATTTTTTTTTTTTCAAACTTTAGGGTACTTTTTTTGTTTTATAGTAAAAAATAAAAACCCAGTGGTGATTGAATACCACCAAAAGAAAGCTCTATCTGTCTCCACAAAACGGTATAAAATGAATTTCAGTACAGCGTTGTATGACGGAATAAATGTCGAAGTACTGCAGCGCTGAATGCTGAAAATGGCCTGGATAGGAAGGGGGTGTAACACCCTGGTCTTCCAGTGGTTAATGGCTT
>NW_017306512.1:1231089-1232727 GCF_000935625.1 Nanorana parkeri
TAAATGATTATTTATATATTTTGACAGAGGAAAGAAATGGTACAAAAGATCTTTTGTTCATACCTAAGTCTACTAGTGAATTCCAAAAATGACATTGCTCTAGCTCAAGTCCTAAACTGCCCAGACAGGGGCCTGGGAAGAGAAGCCTTTACAGATCTTAAACGTGCTGCAAGAAACAAGCAAATGTCCCTGTTCTTGGTAAGGTGTGTGTTGTGTGTTTTTTGTTTGTTTGTTTGTTTGTTTGTTTGTTTGTTGGATTGATAGAATATGTAATCCCAAACTGAGACCTTCAATTGAGGAAACAAGTCCTGTACTAAGGGATACTTGATGATGATGGTGGCATAGACGATTTGAAGTTTAATAGTGTGACTCCTGTAAAGCTAGGCTCCAGTCAAAGAGCTAAATAGATGTATATGGGAGCTGTTATACCTGCCAATTGATTTGGATTTTTTTTCCCCAAGCCAATCTTCACATTTTTACAGCAAGACTGATTATCTCACTTTTCTCTTTTCCAGTGAGGCCCGGTTCACACCTGGGCGTTTTGTAGCGCGCTCCTACGCTCTGCAAAACGCTCAAACACCGAAATCCCATTATTTCGTATGGGTATGGTTTTTGTCGCGTGTTTCCATTGGGATACAGCCAAGTAGCCCTTGGAAACGTGCATTTGTCGTGTGGTTTACAGCGAATCGCGCATATTCGATACGCCTGGGTGTGAACCCAGCCTTGGGGAATGGAGCTTGGTCACTTCTCTGCCAGTAGGCTGAGGAAGCCATCATTCTCCTGTCTCCTCCTGTTGGCATATTCCAACACATGTACATAGAACAAGCCTGACTGGTGTGTACTGGCCCTCCCTCACCCTGTGTGAGTTCTGCTGTCTAGTAGTAAGAGCAGACTGATGGTAGTTCAGTACTTGTATCAGTTTAATTTTAAAATTAACTGCTTTTATATGGTGCTTTTTTATCCTACCTGAAGTTTAGCTAGAATTGCAGTTCACAACTTTACCAAGTCTAAAGGTGCCCATACACTGCTCGATGTCTCGTACGAGAATCGCAGGAAATCCCGCGATCGAACAGTGTGAACGAAGACGTGCAACCGTTTCTACTGTACTGTCGCACGTCTTTTGTCTAAGGAGCATGTTAGAAAACCTGCCGAGGGGGCGTGGCCGAGATGTGAAGCAGAGCGGACGTGTCTGAGGGAGCTCCGCCGCCACACTGAGCTTCATCCGGCTTTAATCCTGCTGACTCGGTTCCTGTTCTTCACACCCGAGCTCCGGTGGATGTCCGGAGCAGGGGGATATGCCCTCTAGGTCTGGCAAGCGAGGTAATACCCCGAAAGGTGGCTGGAGGAGATCCCAGCGTGCGGCCTCGTGTCCCGCCGCCGCCATCTTGCCGCCGTCCATTGCTCCCTGTGAGTGCTCACGCCGGACCTTGTGCATGGAGGGAGTAGCTGCAGACGCTGCTGAGGTGGCGCTGGCCCCTCCGGAGCAGCCTGTCTCCCCACCGACCACAAGTAAGGAGAGGGCTGAGACAACAGCTATCCTGGAGGCCATAGAGGGCTGTAAAATCGCCCTCACAGCCAAAATAGACCATCTGGCGGTGGAGTGCACATTGATCAGACATGATCTGGACAAAATTCGGG
>NW_017306512.1:1234124-1235657 GCF_000935625.1 Nanorana parkeri
AAAAAAAAAAACATCGGGGCATTTTCACAAGTACTTGTAAAAATGCCCTGTTTTTTCCGCCCTCACCCTGCAGCGCCCTCAGGCGGCCGCCTGACTTGCCTTGCGGTAGCGCCGGGCCTGCAAGGCACTTAATATTAATTTCTGCTAATTCTGATGCTGAACATTTGGAGTTTTAGGTGATCCCCTTTATTGGCCAGCTTAGGCTATTAAAGTTGCAAGCTTTCCGGATTCCATAGACCCATTAGTCAGTCTAATCATACAAGCCTAAAGAAGGTACCTAAAGAATCCTGAAAGCTTGCAACTTTAATAACCCAAGTTAGCCAATAAAGGGGATCATCTAAATCCCATACGTTCTGCATTAATCAATGCTTAATGCAGTATAATCCTCTACCACTCCTAAACCAGATGCAGAACATTGGGAGTATAAGTGGTCCCCTTCAATGGCCAACTTAAATTATCACCTGCCAGGGGCGTGGCCGAGATGTGAAGCAGAGCGGACGTGTCTGAGGGAGCTCCGCCGCCACACTGAGCTTCATCCGGCTTTAATCCTGCAGACTCGGTTCCTGTTCTTCACACCCGAGCTCCGGTGGATGTCCGGAGCAGGGGGATATGCCCTCTAGGTCTGGCAAGCGAGGTAATACCCCGAAAGGTGGCTGGAGGAGATCCCAGCGTGCGGCCTCGTGTCCCGCCGCCGCCATCTTGCCGCCGTCCATTGCTCCCTGTGAGTGCTCACGCCGGACCTTGTGCATGGAGGGAGTAGCTGCAGACGCTGCTGAGGTGGCGCTGGCCCCTCCGGAGCAGCCTGTCTCCCCATCGACCACAAGTAAGGAGAGGGCTGAGCTATCCTGGAGGCCATAGAGGGCTGTAAAATCGCCCTCACAGCCAAAATAGACCATCTGGCAGTGGAGTGCACATTGATCAGACATGATCTGGACAAAATTCGGGGCAGGCTGTCCCAGGCGGAGGCGCGGGTGTCTGGGGTGGAGGACTCGGTACAGGAGCATGAATAGAGAGGGGCACTCGCCAGGGATGCCCATTGTCACCGAGCTTGTTTGCTTTGGTGATGGAGCCCCTGGTGATTGCTCTCCGCTCGTCGCGAGAGATCTGCGGCCTAAGAATAAGCGGTATAGAGGAAAGACTGGCACTGTATGCGTACGACCTTATCCTGTTCCTAGCAGACGCGGGCCAGTCACTACGGGAAGCACTGAGAATTTTAGACACCTTTGCAAGCTTCTCGGGGCTGCGGGTAAATTGGTCTAAGTCCCATGTAGTCCCCCTAGATCCACAGACCAGATCGAGCGCAGACAACTCCCTCCCTTTACAGTGGGTTGACAAAATCACTTATCTAGGAATCCAGCTCACTAAATCGGTTAGGGATTATTACACCCTCAATCTTCTCCCACTGTTGTCCCAGCTTAAGACGCGGGTGGAGTCTTGGAAACATCTCCCCCTGTCCCTGGTGGGCAGGGTTAACCTGATCAAAATGAACATTTTGCCTGTTTTCCTGTATTATCTTAGGAACTCGCCAGTCTG
>NW_017306512.1:1237204-1240608 GCF_000935625.1 Nanorana parkeri
TGTAACATAAAACTTTAATAAAAATAATTTTTCAAAAAAAACAAAAAAAAAAAAACAGCTTACCTACTTCATTCAGTACAGGTTTCCATAAGGGTCCATTTACACACATGCTTCAATGTCTGCTTGTTAACGACCTTTAACACACATGCAGAGGTTTTTAATGGTTCACATTTATAGAGCACATTGACACCCATTGGCCCCAAAAAAGTTTGTGTCCATTTTTTCACCTGTCAATGCGCATTTTAATATGAAAGACAATGCCTGTCAATATGCAATGTAAACGTGAATTCACCCTTAAAGATTTTTCTCTCTTCCGAATGGTATAGGCAAAAAAACTAAATTAGACACAGGAACGACTCAGTATTTGTATATAAATGAAGTATTCTGCATGATGTTTGACGTTATGGTGGGGGTAGAGAATGGCATTAAAATATATATTCAGCTAGAAAGAGAGGTCAACAAAAACAGCTTACCTACTACATTCAGTACAGGTTTCCATAAGGGTCCATTTACACACGTGCTTCAATGTGCGCTTGTTAACGAGCATTAACACACATGCAGAGGTTTTTAATGGTTAGAATTCACATTTATAGAGCACATTGACACACACATTGGCCCCCAAAAAGTTTTTGTCCATTTTTTCAGAGGGGAGAGCCATCTTCCCCTCTCACCTGTCACTGAAGTTCTAGCACAGTGTTGTGCTAGAACTCCTTTGTTGGAGGTGACAGGTTGAATAAAGAGAACCTGTCACCTCCAAATGCTATCACACAGGGGTTTGTTAGCTCCTGTGTGAAAGCGATAGAGTTAAGTGGGGAAAAAAAATTGTTAAAAAAATAATTAAATAAATTAGGGCTGTGAAAATAAAAGATTAATTTCTCAATTAATCGTTAAACTTTTTGATCGATTAAAATTATTTTGATCGCTAATGAAAACACTCACCTCTCCGCTGGCTTCCGGGAGTCCCGTTGGCGATCCGGTGACGTCACGGACATCAACGTCACCAGACTCCTCCCCACTTCCCCAAGTGGCTCCGTCGGCTAACGAAGGGAAGGGGGGAGGAGTCCGGTGACGACGATGTCCGTGATGTCACCGGACCCCTCCCCCCTTCGATAGCCGATGGAGCCACTTGGGCCGGTGAGTTTGCCCAAGAAACTTTCTGCACGAACGCCAGCCAAGGCATTGGCCTATACACATACAGCACAGCAATGAAGTAATAAAATGAACTAGGATCACACTAATCCAGCACGTTATTATTCTGAGTTGCCCCACTCAAGCGGCGGCCATATTGAGTGAGGCACGTGAGAATAATAACGTGCTGGATTAGTGTGATCCTAGTTCATTTTATTACTTCATTGCTGTGCTGTATGTGTATAGGCCAATGTAGTTGGATCTGTATGTGCATTATAATTAATCGAAATTATTCGATTAATCGATTTTTAAAAATTCCGATTAATCGCACACGAACATTTTAATCATTACCAGCCCTAAAATAAATACAATTTTAAAGAATAAATAAAAAATAATAAACAATTATTCAATTTAAATAAAAAGGTGATTAAAAACTTTTTAAAATGTCACGGTCCACTTACCGTGGTAACCAGTTGATTGGCAGACTCCTTCCCTACAGGGACCCGGGCTCCACTGCATAGAAGGAGGACAGGAGCCTGCCAATCAGCTCGTTACTATTCCCTGGGTCATATTTGGCGGGCGTACAGGGACAATCTAGGCCGGGGCAGGGTAGGGGTTAGTGGGAAAACTTGTGGCGAGTAACTATTAAGGCCTGGCTAGTAACTTAGGACTTGAAATGTTGAGCCCTGCTATACTATATAATTCGATGTATGACATCATGTCTGTTTGTTATGTTTTAATCAACAGGGACGTGTGGACTTCCTACAGCTCATGCTGGATTCTAGGACAGAAGACATTAATGGTCTGAACAAAGAACAAAAAGGTAAACAGACTTATATAAATAGACTTACTTTTCTTTTACATGAACATTTGTATGAAAACAATTCGAATTTTTATATACTTTATTATTCCAATTTTTGATAATACATGTTTTTTCTGTACCTTTCATTTCTACCTTTCTATCAGGGTATCTGGTCGGTATGCCAGGAACCTTTACTCTCTTTCATACAGGAATAAAGGATTGGTAAAATAATAAGCATCTTTGTTCACTATTCCTCTTTTGCACCACATAAGTGGTCTAATAATAGCAAACAATGCAAGAAATCAGGAGCAATGCCATGCCCACATTTAAAAAAAAAATTCACAGACTTTTTTTTTTCTGTATGTTTAGCAAGCTATTGTAGAAGGAGAATGTACTTTAATTAGGGGCAGGGCATTCATTTAAAAAGAGCGCAGTTCTTCCAGGGGGATATTGTTATTCTATTGTATAATTTAAAGCCCAGCTCCAGGGAAATAAACATTTTCCCCATCCAGTAAGGCTGCTCTCGCACTGCAAGGGTGAACTGCTTGTTTATGTTTAGGGGACAGAAAAACCCGGTGTTAGAACACCAGGGCCCCGCACTGCCGACGGGCTTCTCGGTAAGGGGGTGGGTCCTGTGCCTCACCTCTCCCGGCCACGTCCCTAGTAACAGGCGGCGGGAGAGGAGAAGCGTGTCACACGCCCCGCCCCCTGCAGTGCACACATCGACACCTTCTGGCTGCTGCGATCCTGGCTGGGTGAGTCCGATCGGGGGGGTATTGTGTGCTGTTATTTCATGTAATTAGGAAACACTTTATTAGGAAACACTGTAATGTCCCCTCTTATAATCTATTTCTCTGATGAAATGATTACAGACAGGCCTCTGTTCTATTAAAGTTTGAGACTACATTAGAATGTGTGACCGGTGAAGTGGTCACACATTTTAACGTAATCTCGCCCAGATTTTCGGCGGTGAAATAGGTGAAGCATTCCAATGCTTTCTCAGCTGTTCCAGGGCAGATCGGCATTGCATGACAAAGCATTGGAATGCTTAATCTATTGGTGGTCACACACCGCGGAAAAACTGGGCAGGATTATGTTAAAACGTGTGACCACATCACCGGTCACATATTCTAACGTAGTCACAACCTTTGATAGAACACCACCATCAGGGGGGTACAGCTGGTACCCATGTGAGGGATCTGGGCAGCCTGGGGGGCCTCTTACATGGGTAATCAGCTGTACCAGGGGCAGCATGGCAGAGGTGATGGGGGAGGGGGTGGAGGAGGTCGGGCCCCAGCAGCAGCAGGTAAGATGAGTTAGGAGGAGGTACAGGGAAAGGGACCCTGTCGACCAGCCCACCTGGGACTCTGCAGAGCCCACCATAGTGAGTCTCAGGTGGGCTATGCAGGATCTATGGTGTGCTCTGCAGGGTCACCGGTAAGTCCAGCAAGATACTGCAACATTAGAGACCGCG
>NW_017306512.1:1244753-1248584 GCF_000935625.1 Nanorana parkeri
GGGGGGGGGGGGGGGGGTGTCAGTGTGATCCGCACCAGGGTAAAATCTTGCACCAGGGCCTGGTTATTAGGTCTGCCACTGCTCGCAGTATAGGGCAGCCCCGCTGCAAGGGAAAAATTTTAATTTCCCTGGAGCTGGCCTTTAATTTTAAAATACAGCTATATTTATCATAACAACAACAGAAACGCAGTGAAAAAGGTATTGGTCATTAGTAAAAAATATTTATGCATTTGTTTAGCTAGCTACAACTTTTAAGCTGGGCATACATGGGTTGAATTCTGGCCAATTCAGCATCTGCAGAAATTTGAGCTGTGGGTGGTCCTGTAGGCAGCAGCCAGCTCAAAAAAAGTTCAGAGTTCAAAATCAAAGGTGCTGGTTAGACAGTGCCTAATGGGGTATTTACACTGACCACCAATGTAACCGGGACATTTACAATGACCATCAATATAATGGGGGATTTACACTGACCACCAATGTAATGGGGACATTTACAATTATCACCAATATAATGGGGGATTTACACTGGCCATCCATGTAAGTGGGATTCTACATTGACCACCAATGTAAGGGGGATTTTAGACTGGCTGCCAATGTAAGGAAGATTCTACACTGACCACCAATGTAAGGAGGGGACTTACACTGATCACCAGATATGAATGAGTCATAGCTTATTCATATGTAAATCCCATAGCCCATTCAAAAGTAAATCCAGATGCTGAATGCAGATTAATGAGCACTGAGGCAAGGCTAGGCAGAGGAAGCTTTCCTGTGATAGTGGGACAAATTAGAAGGACGGCTTGACAGAAGGTGGGACTGTCCTGGCAAATCCGGGACAGTTGGCAGCTATGCGTTACTTGCCTTTATTGAGCCAGTTTTTCATAGGCTAACAGAGTTATTATTTAACATGTGTGAAGTTAACTACAATTGACTCTCTTCAAAACAACCCTCCAATCATCTAACCTCCTAACAACTGCAGTTGTGACATGTATATATTAAAGTGCAGGTTGTAAATCTATGGGAGACAAGGTTTCCTGGGAGGTGAGGTTACATCACCCTTTCAAAATACACTAAGGCCTAGTACACACGGGCTTTTGGTTGTATAAAAGCAATGTGTACAGCAAGCTGTTAAACATTTTGAAAAGTTTTAGCAGCTTTCTTGAACCCTGTAAAGCTGTTTAATTCCAGCTTGGTAACATTAACACAGATCTTTTGTATTATTGGTGGTTGTCTTTTAACAAGCTCCTGGCAGGCTTTATCAAGCTTCTAAGTAGCATTGAAGCTTGCCAAAAGCCTGCTGAAGCCTGCTTGCAACTTGTTTTAAGGAGGAACTCTAGGAATTTGAAAAATAAACCCTTGCAGTAGAGCTACCCCCGCACTGCAAGAGTTAACTGCTTGTTTTGTCTAAGGAGCAAAAATAAAGACAATATACTTACTTGATGCTTGGTCCTGCCAAGCTGCTAGACCAGTCCATGCAGCTTGTTCTCCCCCAGGCTCTGGTGATTTAAGGACTCATGACGTCATTACCGTGTATTAGATGTGAGGATGCCGAGGGACATACCACAGCTGGAGTGGAGGGGTAGAGAGGGGAGTGGTCACTGCCGTAGGACCGAGGATCAGGTGATTGTATCTTCTTTATTATTGCCCCTAGAGAAAAATGAGTATTGAACCCTTGCAGTGCAGGGGTAGCCCAACTGCAAGGGTTAACTTTTTAGATTCCTGGAGACCTTCTTTAAGTGACAACCAGCACACACAAGATTTGTGTTTAACATCCCCAAACTGGAGTAGGAGGGGTGTTAAAGGCTTTAAGAAAGCTGTTTGAAGTTTCTCAAATGATGTTTCAAGCTCTGCTGTACACATTGCTTTTATACAAGCTGAAAATCATAAGTACTAGACTTAGAAGTATCTAAAAAAGGCGGTTCCAATCTTCCATACCTGTTATGAACCACATAAGTGCCTGCAAAATTACAGTTAGGTTTTAAAATAAGATGTAGTAGGAGCGGATGCTTGCGTTTGTGGGGAGGAAGTAACGTGCCGATGACGTAGGACCCCGGACCTCGACTCCGCCCACAAGCCCCGACACGATACGGAGCTGCAATGGCCGGATCTCTCTCCCTATACCGCTCGGTATCTTGTCTCCGGGTTCCTTCGTATACTCCCCCAGCGGGACCTCGGACTCCCTTCCCTCCTTTCAAACCCTCTCCAGTCTCCCTCTCAGAATGGCGTCCAGCCATTCGGCCCTACAACTCTAAAATAGCCCATTTTAATAGGACTTTCTTGCACAATATGTGTAGGAGGTTAAGGAAAATGTCCTACACGCAAGAAGAGAACATATGTTGGGAGAATAAATGAATTAATGTGGAGTAAAAAGGCAAAGAAGAAAGGAATG
This sequence comes from Nanorana parkeri, assembly GCF_000935625.1. Taxonomy (NCBI): domain Eukaryota; kingdom Metazoa; phylum Chordata; class Amphibia; order Anura; family Dicroglossidae; genus Nanorana; species Nanorana parkeri. The sequence continues at coordinate 1,247,140 of NW_017306512.1, forward strand.
TTATGGTGAAATTAATGTATAGAAGTATGAATGCAACAAACAGGTCTTGTGTAAAAGGTATCCGTGGTGATAAGCAAAATATAAATGAATAGGCTAGCATTGGTAACATTCAATGTAAGGGAATTCAATATACCAGAAAAACGGTCTCAGGTTTTGTATCATTTTCATAAAAAAAAAAAAATGGATATTATATGTTTACAAGAAACACATTTTAAGACAGGGGCTAACCCAGTTATTAAAGACAAAAATTACACGGTGTGGATTCACAGCACAAATCCAGATAAGAAAGCAAGGGGGGTATCAGTAGGGATTCATAAAAATGCACAAATAGATATAAAGGACACAGATATAGATGAAAAAGGAAGATATGTATTTCTGACATTTATTTATTTTACCGTATATACTCGAGTATAAGCCGTCCCGAATATAAGCCGAGGTACCTAATTTTACCAAAAAAAACTGGGAAAAAGTATTGACCCGAATATAAGCCGAGGGTGGGAAATGAGGCAGCTACTGGTAGATAGATACCAATAAAATTACATTAATATTTATTTAAAAGAAAAATAACCTAGCTCTGTAAGTGGAAAAGGGGGTGCAGGGCTACATATCATGTACTACGGATCATTTAACCCATTCATATTAGCAGAGGATAATTGTAAATCTATTGTTCAGTGCACTCTATATGTAGTATATAGTACATGTACATATAGAGTGCCTGCAACAATACATTTACAATGATCCTCTGCTAACATGAATGGGTTAAATGATCCATAGTACAGGGCTACATACAGTTCATTTAATACATTCATGTTAGTATAATTGTAAATGTATTGTCTGCACTGTATTAGCAGTATATACTCTATATGTAGTATATACTGCTAATACAGTGCAGACAATACATATATAATTGCTTAACCCCTTTTTTTCATTTTTTCTACCCATGTTATATTCCACATTTTAGGCCTGAAAATTACTTAAAACCCCAAAAACATTATATATTTTCTGAATGCCAGGACCCTATAGAATAAAATGGTGGTAGTTGCAAATTTTTATGTTGCGCAATATTAGCGCATCTCCTTTTTAAACCCCAATATTTAGTGAAAAATTTAATTAAATGCCCTAAAACACAACAAAATACCAATTTTTTTAATGAAATATAAAAGATGAGGTTACAACGAGTAAAACGATACCCAACATGCCCAGGTTACAAATTGCATGCATCCGTAAAACGGCGGAAAAACCCCAGTACCCCAAAAAGTCTATAGAAGACGCTTTCAAAGCCCCCACAGGTCATCAATTTAGAGATACCCCAAAATACTGGCCCTAGAATTATTGCTCTCACTCCGGCGTGCGCGGCGATACCCAACATGTGTAGCGCGTTCGTCGTTTTCATACGTAGGCGCACCCGACGCGTGTTTACGTGGCGACGCGCGTGCTCGCGGGGG
>NW_017306512.1:1249239-1304043 GCF_000935625.1 Nanorana parkeri
ACCCCGCTCGGAGCGCCGCACACCGGAGCAGCAGTGACGCAACGCTCGGCGAGGTAAGTAAGATGACAGCTGGCGCTGACTCGAGTATAAGCCGAGGGGGGCACTTTTCACCCAAAAAAATGGGCTGAAAATCTCGGCTTATACTCGAGTATATACGGTAATCAAATGTATTCACTTGCGAACATATATGCACCAAATAAGGGTCAACACAGATTTTGTACATGGGTACTCAATAGATTTCAACAATTTGGAGTGGGCACAAGTATGGTAATGGGAGATATGAATTTAATATTTGATAATCAATTGGATACCACACCTAATGGGAGGGGCTTTAAAAAAACTTAAGAATAAAATGGATAACATGAGTTTAGTGGATGGATGGAGAATATTGAACCCCATAAAAAAAGACTTTACATATTACTCTATGGTGCATAAATCCTATAGCCGGATAGATCATGTATGGATACATCAGAAGCTTTTAGATTGTGCACCAGAGATTGAGATAGGATCAATACTATGGTCAGACCACTCACCGGTATGCCTGTTAATGAAAATGGAAAACACGAGCAGAAATGTGGGAAATTGGAGACTAAATGATAACCTGCTAAAAAATACAGTGTGTCAAGAAGAAATAAATAACACCATCAAAAATTTTATAAAGGACCATCAAAAAGACACTACATCAAAGCGTATTCAATGGGAAGCAATGAAATGTGTAGTAAGAGGTATTTTGATTAAGCACGGATCCAGATTGAAGAAAGAGAGGGCGGGAAAATTAAAGGGATTGTTTAAAAAATTAGACGAATTGGAGGTTATGAATAAGGCGAATATGACGATAAAAACTTCCAATCAATTAATGGAGGTAAGAAGGGACATTAGCAATATTCTAGACCAACAATAGAAGCTTTCCGAAAATATTATGCATCCCTATATTCATTACGAGGTAAATATGCAGATATGCCAACGGATAATTTTGCAAATAAAGTGAGGAAATATATAAAAAAGGCAGATTTGCCGATACTGAATTCCGAGGATGGTGAAAGGCTGAGTTCGACATTTTCGGAAAAAGAAATAAAAGAGGCGATCACCTCACTACAAATCGATAAGGCACCTGGCCCAGATTGGTTTACAGCTCGATTTTACAAACAGTTTGAGGGATCATTGGGCCCGTTCTTCACAAAGGCCTGTAAGTCACAGAGAGTAGCCCATTCCCTACACAGACAATGGAAGCACATATATCTGTGCTTCCAAAACCTGGGAAAGATCTATCAGAATGTGGCCATTACCGCCCAATCTCTCTTCTAAACATAGATTTAAAAATATATGCAAAAGTACTGGCCAGTAGGCTAAAAAAAGTATTGCCCAAAATCATCCATCTGGACCAAACTGGATTTGTGCAGGGAAGGGAGGCTAGAGATAGCACCACCAGGGTTATCAATTTAATTGAACTAGCGCAAAAGAGAAATATACCACTTTGTCTTTTGTCAATTGATGCTGAAAAAGCATTTGATAGGGGCGTGGTTTGATGGCCGCCTGAACCAGACGTGCTTTCTAGCAGCTCCGCCGGGATCACCTAAACCTGCAGCCTAGCAGCCACATCGATTAGCCGACATGGGCAAATATGGACCCCACAGGTCCTCCAAGTCACAGCAGTCGCTGAAACAAACAAAAAATCGCCGAAAACGATCAAATCGTTTTGATCCGAGTGATCCACAGGGGACCCTGTCAGTCAAAATGGCGCCGCCGGAACACCGTACTTCTCGTGGAGAGCCGACAGCTGCAACACACTCCCACAGGAGGGATCTGACCTGTCGCGGTCCCCCTCTACTGCTTCATCCGGATTCCAGATGTCGCCACGGGACGTATCCCCCTCGCGGCCCCGAGAATCGGGGGGCGAATCGGAGGATGGAGTGAGTACTTGGGCTGGGGAGGGGAGAGCTGCTGTGTGGCCGTCACCTACCCTTATAGCGACCGATGGTCCGCCCGAGCCAGATCACATGGGAGGTACAATGGAGGCCATCTCCATGAGCCCAGAAGACCCGATACCACTCTCAGACACCCCCCTGGATTCAACCCCAAAATCAGGGGCCTCGTCACGGGACAATACACCCAGGCCGCAGAGAGGCCCTAAAGCCGGGGGCTCAAGTAGACAGGCTCCCCCAAGCCATCAAAGCCCATATATGGAACAGCACGGCTCTTCATATGTGATGCCACAGCGCCACCTAGCGTCCACCGAGATGCAAACACCACTGCAGACTGTAACCCTGCAATCTGCGCAGAAACAAGTCGATTCAGAGCTGCCGACGCCCCGCTATGACCAAGAACTAGCGGGAGCCCAATCTTTTACAGTACCAGATGAAGTGGAATACTCTTCCTGGAGGGAATACATTAAACACATCCCCACTAAGAAAGATTTTAAGCTCCTAATACAAGAAGTCAGAACAACTTGTAAAACTGAAATACAATCTCTTCGCAACGACTTCAGACAATTAGCTCAACAGGTGACAGATGTGGAAGATGACCTACAGACGACTAAAAGGGAGGTCCACAAGATGCAATCTCAATCTGTCGACCACTCCTTTGAGATTCAGGAATTGCAACGCAGAGTGGAAGACCTTGATAATAGAGGTAGACGAAATAACCTGAGAATTAAAGGGCTACTAGAAGCAGATGGGCAAGAAGATCTCCAAGCTAAACTGCAAACGCTGTTTAATACGGTCCTTGGGGCCCCTACAACACAAAAGGTGGAGTTGGACCGGGCACATAGAGCGTTGCGCCCTCGAGGCTTATCATCAACCCCGAGAGACGTCATATGCAGACTTCATTACTATCCACTTAAAGAAGAGATTCTGCGGAAGGCCCGCAAACCTACAAAACATAAACTTTGAGGGGGCCCCGCTCCAGATCTATCAAGACCTCTCATGGTACACACTGCAACAGCGACGCCTTTTACAGCCACTGCTAACACTGCTACGAGATAACAATATCCCCTATCGCTGGGGATATCCTTTTAGCCTTACAGCCCGGAGAGAAGGGAGAAGCGCTACCTTAAGAGTTCCAGAGGACTTGCCTACTTTCTGCGCCGACCTACGGTTGGGCTGTCCAGTCCTGACAGGATGGGACCCTTTACCCAAACTGGGTCCGGAACCTACCACATGGCAAAAGGTCACTCCCGGCAAGCGGAATGTCAGATTGGATGTGACTATAACCACCCCTTTCCGCTGACCACCGCGTCCTAGGGAGGCTTCCACTCCGAGACGCCCACGCTGAGGCCAGTGATTCCTCCTATCTTGGAGGCCATGATCGGCAACGTTTTATGGAGTGACATTGTGCAAGGATGTCGTTTCCAAAGCCCCCCTTTCAGAACAGTTTTGCCTCTAGACCCTGATGGGACACTAACTTTGGTTGGTCGCCTGACCGGGTCGGTCTAACTGCTCCATGCAAACTTTGAGCACGTGCTCAGGGAATTATCTAACGTAGTCCATACAAAGGGGTTCGAGACATATATTGATAACGTGTAATTACTGTTGATCTTAGGAGATGTTAATATTCCCACCAACTAGAGTTATTTTCAACATTGTTTATGCATATGCTTTAAGGGGAGCTATTAACCTCCCATGGCTAGTCACTAAGACTGTTATATTTAACGTTGTATGTTTTGTTTTAAGGATGACTCTACTCTGTCTTTTTCTTTTCTATTCTACTCTGACGTACTGGCGCTTCCAGGACCCAGATTTCCTCCACATTATCCCAAGCAACAGATGCAAGGTTCGTCCCCAGAACCCTTCATTCAGGGGATGGACATACCCATTAGCCCTCCATATTAGCAGCCAACCTCAACTAACCCGACTCCATGGATCCTACAGATATTAAAATGTTCTCCCTCAATGTTAAGGGACCGAACTCCCCTTTTAAACGCAATATCACATACAGGGAACTTAAGAATGTCAACCCAGATGTTGTCTTCTTGCAGGAGACGCACTTCACCCCACAAAATACATTTAAGTTTTTGCTCTCCCTATATCCTAGAGCATACGCGGCATCCCACATAAAGAAAAAAGCGGGGGTGGCAATCTTACTAAAAGATACTTGCTCTTTCCTACCCAACTTGGTCCTTACGGATAAGGGGGGAAGGTATGTAATTCTACATGGAGACTGGCAGGGTGTACCGACTACCTTATGCAACATATACACCCCAAATTCGGGACAGGTCCGTTTTATCACCCAAGCTTTGAATAAAATCGCCACTTTAGAACACACATTCCTTATTATCGGGGGTGATTTTAACTTACCATACTCAAATGTCATGGACCACATGGGTTCTTTGGGAAAAGGGGCTCCAAAGGCCACGGAATATAACTCGCGACACTTCCGTCGCATGCAAGAAAGCACTCCTTATTGGATTCGTGGCGAGTACTACATCCCTCAGAGAAATGCTTCACATTCTACTCCCCGGTTCACCACACACACACTAGAATAGACTATTTCTTGGTGAATACTCCAGCCCTAAGAAATTTGAAATCGGCTGATGTGGGAGTGATTTCATGGTCGGATCATGCACCAATTGATCTGACCCTGACTTTGGAACCCACTCAGATCAAAAACTGTCACTGGAGGCTAAATGAAAGTTTACTCAAAGATGAGATTCCTAGGCAAGACATAATGAGGGCCATTGGCTCCTACTTTGAACTGAATGACGGCACAGTCTCTCAAGTTTCAACTCTATGGGAGTCCCATAAAGCTACGATCCGAGGTCATTGCATAGCACTGGCGTCAAAAATCAAAAAAGACAGACTGGCCACCACAATTTGTTTGAAGAGGGAGATAATCACCCTAGAACAAAATTTAGCCGTGACACCTTCCAAATCACTCCTCCGAAAATTAGTCCAAATTAGAACGCGTCTGCAACACCTGTTGACACACAAGGTCGAAGTGTCTATGACTCACTTAAGGCAACGGTACTATGAAAGGGGCGACAAGGCACACACTATATTAGCCCGTAAGTTACGTGAGGAAGCCAGTGGAAGGGGGCTGACGGCAATTAGAGATGCAAGGGGCACTATGCAACATCACCCAGACATTATAGCTAATGTGTTTAGGGATTATTATACAGAACTTTACAATCTCACAGACACTGCCTTTACCCCACTTGATGCACACTTGATGACTCGCGTACGGGACTATTTAGAGGGGTGTGACCTGCCGAGAATTTCGAATGTGGCACTGGAAGCCTTAAACATAGATATTATGCCAGACGAACTTAGGAATGTCATCCGTGCATTACCCACAGGCAAATCACCAGGGCCAGACGGATACCCATACTCGTACTATAAAACATACACAGAAATCCTTCTCCCCATATGACGAACATGTTTAATGGTTTTCTTAATGGCGCGACAATACCAACATCGTTTCTAACCTCTCACATAACGGTGTTCCCCAAACCGGATAAGGATGGTAAACTGTGTGCCAATTATAGACCAATAGCCCTTCTCAATTCGGACTTCAAAATCTTTACAAAAACTTTAGCTAATCGGCTAGCCCAACTATTGCCAACACTCATACACAATGATCAAGTAGGCTTTGTGTTGAATCGCCAAGCAGGGGATAACACCCGTAGACTGGTAGACCTGGTAGACATTGTAAACAAGGAGAAAAAGGAAGCGCTGTTAATCAGTCTAGACGCCAAAAAAGCCTTTGACAGGCTTAGTTGGCCATTCTTACATGCAATGCTATCCCGTATGGGAATCAGGGGCCCCTTCGCCCGAGCAATCCACGCAATATACTCAACTCCCTCTGCCTCTATAAAACTGAGAAAAGCGACTTCCGCACCGTTCCAGATACGCAATGGCACTAGACAGGGTTGTCCACTGTCCCCACTGTTGTATGCTCTCTGTATTGAACCCCTTGCGGCACGGATTCGTGAGTCACCAGACATAGGGGGAATACAGATAGGAACACAACAATTTAAACTAGCATTGTTCGCAGACGATTTCATTCTTTCTTTGATGTCTCCACAACGGTCACTGCCGAAACTACAATCGGAACTTCATAGTTATTCTATGGTGTCGGGTTATAAACTGAACATAGGAAAAACCGAAGTCCTCCCATTGAATATATCCCCCGCTAAATTGATCTCCCTACAAACTATATTCCCCTCCAGTTGGAAAGGCGATAAAATTGAATACCTGGGAATTTTTCTTACAAAACATATACACACGCTTTACGCGACCAACTATAAACCACTGTTTTAAACACTACGCTTACAATTACAGAGATGGAAATCCCTGACATTGTCATTCACGGGTAGATTGACTTCAGTCAAAATGACATTGTTACCAAAACTGTTGTATTATTTTACAGTTGCCAGTTAGAATACCAATCACCGATTTAAAATCTTTTCAAAAAGAGGTGTTAAACTTTATATGGGATGGGAAGCGACATCGGGTATCACAAAAGATACTATGTGCTTCATCAGCAAAGGGAGGCCAGGCTCTGCCACACTTTATTACATATTAACATGACACCTGTTGACACACAAGGTCGAAGTGTCTATGACTCACTTAAGGCAACGGTACTATGAAAGGGGCGACAAGGCACACACTATATTAGCCCGTAAGTTACGTGAGGAAGCCAGTGGAAGGGGGCTGACGGCAATTAGAGATGCAAGGGGCACTATGCAACATCACCCAGACATTATAGCTAATGTGTTTAGGGATTATTATACAGAACTTTACAATCTCACAGACACTGCCTTTACCCCACTTGATGCACACTTGATGACTCGCGTACGGGACTATTTAGAGGGGTGTGACCTGCCGAGAATTTCGAATGTGGCACTGGAAGCCTTAAACATAGATATTATGCCAGACGAACTTAGGAATGTCATCCGTGCATTACCCACAGGCAAATCACCAGGGCCAGACGGATACCCATACTCGTACTATAAAACATACACAGAAATCCTTCTCCCCATATGACGAACATGTTTAATGGTTTTCTTAATGGCGCGACAATACCAACATCGTTTCTAACCTCTCACATAACGGTGTTCCCCAAACCGGATAAGGATGGTAAACTGTGTGCCAATTATAGACCAATAGCCCTTCTCAATTCGGACTTCAAAATCTTTACAAAAACTTTAGCTAATCGGCTAGCCCAACTATTGCCAACACTCATACACAATGATCAAGTAGGCTTTGTGTTGAATCGCCAAGCAGGGGATAACACCCGTAGACTGGTAGACCTGGTAGACATTGTAAACAAGGAGAAAAAGGAAGCGCTGTTAATCAGTCTAGACGCCAAAAAAGCCTTTGACAGGCTTAGTTGGCCATTCTTACATGCAATGCTATCCCGTATGGGAATCAGGGGCCCCTTCGCCCGAGCAATCCACGCAATATACTCAACTCCCTCTGCCTCTATAAAACTGAGAAAAGCGACTTCCGCACCGTTCCAGATACGCAATGGCACTAGACAGGGTTGTCCACTGTCCCCACTGTTGTATGCTCTCTGTATTGAACCCCTTGCGGCACGGATTCGTGAGTCACCAGACATAGGGGGAATACAGATAGGAACACAACAATTTAAACTAGCATTGTTCGCAGACGATTTCATTCTTTCTTTGATGTCTCCACAACGGTCACTGCCGAAACTACAATCGGAACTTCATAGTTATTCTATGGTGTCGGGTTATAAACTGAACATAGGAAAAACCGAAGTCCTCCCATTGAATATATCCCCCGCTAAATTGATCTCCCTACAAACTATATTCCCCTCCAGTTGGAAAGGCGATAAAATTGAATACCTGGGAATTTTTCTTACAAAACATATACACACGCTTTACGCGACCAACTATAAACCACTGTTTTAAACACTACGCTTACAATTACAGAGATGGAAATCCCTGACATTGTCATTCACGGGTAGATTGACTTCAGTCAAAATGACATTGTTACCAAAACTGTTGTATTATTTTACAGTTGCCAGTTAGAATACCAATCACCGATTTAAAATCTTTTCAAAAAGAGGTGTTAAACTTTATATGGGATGGGAAGCGACATCGGGTATCACAAAAGATACTATGTGCTTCATCAGCAAAGGGAGGCCAGGCTCTGCCACACTTTATTACATATTAACATGCAGCCCAATTGAGAGTGGTGCCGGCTCTATCAAGGTTTGTTCCTCCTTCGAGCTGGGCGAAAATAGAAGGCCTCTGGCTTGCACCGACCCACCCCAATGGTCTACTATGGGCTGACCCAGTGCAAATACCTAGGGGTGCCATGCTTTCCTCCACAGGGCTTACGCTGGAAATATGGAATAAGTTTAAGTTAGCCAAAGGACTGACGACGGCTCGGTCCCCACTGACTCCCTTTCTGCTGAATCCAAAACTACAGGCAGGGGTGTCTAAGGACTGGGTAAAGATGTGGCAATCCAGGGGTCTCTTTCACCTTAGGGACCTACTGGATAGGGTCACAAATAAGATAATGCCCTTCGAACAACTTAGGGAGAAACACAATCTTTCTATCAGCGCACAATACGCATATTTACAGATTAAACATTTTGCTTTGTCAATTGCTAAAACACGGTCCTTCCCCTCACGCACCCCATTTGAGACTCAATGTTTGGCGCCCCACTCCTCTAAGGGTGTGATTTCTTTTTTATATGGCATACTAAATGAAGATCCAGTGCAAGAAGAGGTAAACCTACCCTATATGCGGAAATGGGACAGTGCTCTGGCAACCACAATCTCACCTCAGCAATGGGAACGAATATGGAGAATGGCAGCAAAGTCCTCAATTTGTTCGGTTTATAGAGAAAATCAATACAAAATAATGTACCACTGGTACCACACACCGGACTTTCTCCATACACTCAACCCAAAGCTATCCCCAAATTGCTGGAGATGTGAAGGTTCCAGAGGCACCCTGTTCCACATATTCTGGACATGCCCTAGCATTCAACCCTATTGGGGAGAGGTAAAACGCATTCTAGAACAGATAGTGGGTCAGCCACTCTCGGACCTTCCCATACACTACCTCCTGGGACTGCCCTTCCCTGACCTCTCAAGGGCTAATAGGAAATTGACTATGCATATCCTCACGGCAGCCCACTGTCTAATACCACTGCAATGGAAAAGAAAACTCCCACCCCTCTAAAATTGATCTTTTTGCTAGAATTAAAGATGGACAGGTGATGGAATACCTGACAGCACAGCTAAATTACACAGTTGAAACCCATAAAGGGGTGTGGAGACCGTGGGATGCCTATGAGGTGAGCATGAACTGAGAGGTGTGAGAGGAGTAGACGGAGGGGGGAAACTGACCCAGACGTAAGGAACCAAGGAGACCAAGATATGGGAGGAGCCCTGGTATATGTTGCTCATGATGTCCATACAGACTGTTGTCCTGGAAGACGCTTACTTACTTACACCCACTTTCTCTTCTTTTCTTCTTTCTCTGCTATATTTTTGCATTGTTTATAAAGATGTTCAGTTAATTGTTGATGCACCACATTTGAAAGGTATAAGCCAGATAGCTCAGATTAGACAAAAGAAGCCAGAACGAAACTTTATTTGCTATATAGCCATGACATACAGAACGGTAGGGTGGCGGATGGGGAATATCCCGTCTTCTACGCTATAGTGAAACAACAAAATGATGTATGTATAATGGCCTCTGGTTGAATGTTGATTAAGCTTGATATCTCAAATGATGTCATAAGTTTTGTATTCTCTATATGCAACCTTCAAAATAAAAATTGTCAATTTTCAAAAAGCATTTGATAGAGTAAATTGGAAATTTCTCAGAGAATCCCTAGCGCAAGCGGGAGTGGGGGAATTCTTTTTATCTAAAGTGATGGCATTGTATACACACCCAAATGCAAGGGTTAGAGTCAATGGGGAGGTATCCGCCCCCTTCCCAATATTCAACGGCACTCGGCAGGGATGCCCCCTTTCACCTTTATTATATGTTATAGTAATGGAACAACTAGCGGCATCTATTAGGAAGAACCCTTCGATTAAAAGCATGCCCACTATAACACAACAGCATAAAATATCACTATATGCGGATGACTTACTCCTTTTAATAACTTCTCCAATAATATCGATACTTAAAGGAGAACTATGACATGAGTGATTTCCACTCACCTCATAGTTCTAAGCCGACCTGTGACAATGAGACTGTCACAGGTCGGCTCAGTAGATCGGGAGGTGAGGGAAAACATACCGGGTTCCCTCACCTCTCGATCCTGTCCCTGATCTCTCTGCCGTGACAGGGGGAGGGGCTGTATTCCCCTCTCCCTGCTCCGATCTGCCAGCGCTGACTGGCGGAACGGACGGGGGAGGGGGCGGGTACAGCTGGCTCTGCCTCTAGGTAGGCAGAGCCAGCTGTCACTCAAGCAGCTGGGCGGATCCTGTCATCTAAGTCGGGATCCGCTCCAGGTGCGCCGTCTCAGTATACCGCGAGCTGTAGCTCGTGGTATACTGAGCCTAGGGTGACGGGAAGACGCTAGTTTGTGTCCTCCCGTTACCCTAAGGAGAACTATGGGGAAAAACACTGACCCCATAGTTCTCCTTTAATATTCTTAAAGAACTATGGTGATCTGAGTAATTTCCAAATAAATCTATCTAAATATGAATTTTTAAATATATCCCTAACTGACAAAGTTAAAACTAGTATAAAGAATAGCTACCCATTTAGATGGCAGGCCAAATATATTGTATATTTGGGGGTTAATATTCCTAACAAACTTAATACACTATATGCCATTAATTTTAGAGATTGGATAGATAATATTTTTGCTCAATTCCTTATTTGGAATAGTCTACGACTGACATGGATAGGTACAGTAAATGTCCTAAAAGTGGATATCCTTCCTAAAATCGGCAGCAATGAAATTTGTATGGGCAAATAAAACCCCTAGAATAAGTGCAAAAGTCCTGATGAGAACAAAACAAATAGGAGGATTGGGAATCCCAGACTTTGCACTTTACCATAAAGCAGTCTTAATATCTAGACTATTGGACTGGATACATAGGGGTCAAGATAAAGGGGTAGTAAAAAAATATTTCCCCAGTACCCTTGAGGAATCTCCCCTGGCTGTCAGAGGAGAGTAGACCACAGATGACAACCTTGCCTTTCTTGGTACAATCGGTGCTACGAATATGGGACAGGTATGCAACTAAATATAAATGATCATCTAGGCCGGGGCCCTTGACTTCTATTCTGGATAATCCACAATTTCCGCCAGGTATGCAAGCAATCTCACTACTAGACACAGAGAATACTCCACATATGCAGGTGTGGTAAATATTAGAACCAGGTAGAGAAGAACTAAAAATGGCTTTAAGACCAGAAAGACAGACTAATGGGAAGTTATGGATGGAGGCAGTGCAACTATCAGAATTTATTAGACATCTTAGGACTTATAAAACTCTCAATAGGACATTTACTCCATTTGAGAAACTGTGTGTATCAGAAACACCTGTCACCCACACTCTGTCAGTGGTGTATGGTATATATGAACAAGATATGAGGAGAGAGATATCAGATGAAGAGTGGGGAAGAATATTCAATATGACACATAGCTCTGTTATATCTTCTTTCCACCAAGAAAAGAACTATAAATTAATATCTAGATGGTACAGGTGCCCAGAAGGTATCAGACATATAAACCCAGACTTAACAGATAGATGTTGGAGATGCACACTAGAGGAGGGGACTTACTTGCATATTTGGTGGAGTTGTCCTAGATTGCTACCGTTCTGGGAATCTGTATTTGGAATATACAATGCCATGGAGGCAAAAAATGTTGAAAAAGATCCCTTAATGGCTTTTATTGTCATTGATACCTGGATCTCCAAAAAAGATAAAAAGCGATATCCTAAGATTCGTACTGGTTGCAACTAGAGTTTATATATCGCAGGGATGGAAATCAATGGCACCACCTACATTAAAGAACTGGGCTAGTACAATGGAAGAAATAAGATATATGGAGGAACTAAGTGCAAAGGATCTAGATAAAAAGGAGAGTTTTCATAAGATCTGGGGAAAATGGGAAATGTATACGCAGATGGAGGAATCCATGAAGGCGTTAAGAGGAGGATAGAGTGGTGAAAAGGGACATAGAAAGGATGGAATAATTAATTCATAGAAGGGTAATGAATATATGGCCATGGGTAAAGTATTGAATCGTAAGGAGGGATGAATGTCTTCTGGAGGAAGGGGAGAAGAGGACAAGAGGAAGGGAAGGTAGAAAAGGTGAGAGTGCACAATGGGGGAAATTGAAAGGTAAAATTGAGGAGGAAATCACATAAGGGTTGTATATGGCACAAGATTTGAAGGGTACTAATTAGGTTACACGTAGAACAGGAGTACAATGAAGGAAGGGAGGGGGGACACGGGTATATATGTGGGGGGAAGTTAAGACTAAGGCAAGCACACATCACAATGGGAGTAGATTGTCTATAAGACATATTAGAAAAAGAACAGAGGGAATACACATAGAGGAGGTGGATGGGAAGAATTGGAGTTGAATATGGGCAGATAAAATAACACTAGAGGGGTATACAATGTTACATTTCCTCCCCCTTCCCTAGAAGAAGGTACGAGTAGTAGTAGGAATGTGGGATGAGAGTAGAAATGGATTTGGCTGAAATATTAAAGTGTAATAATGATAATAAAAATATACGGTATTAAACCAAAAAAATAAGATGTAGTAGGTCTTCCAAGGATACCTTTGATAGATATGACCATTTTAGATATGTATTGTTAACAGTCTGTCACAGGTCTGCAGACCATGAAGCCTAAAAAGCACCCAGTTCTCTCCAATCTAAAGCTGGCCATACACTAGTAGATTTCTGAAAGAATGTGTGTAGGAAAGATCTTTCTGTACCACCCAATAATGCCATCAGATACTTGACGAATGTTGACTGAAATTTTGTTTGATTTTAAAATGAATGGAGTTTCCCGAACAAAAACAACATTCGCTCTTATAATTTTGTTCATTCGAAAACAAATTTCCATGCTGCTCCTTCGAGTTTCTTCATCCCTATGGTCGAAACCCAATAGCCAATTTGATCCCATTGACATAAAGAAAGTTCTTTTGAAAATCTAAGCAGTGTATGGCCAGCTTAAGAATATGAGGACTTGCTGTAGTTAGTGCTAATAAAGACATATTTATCTGTGCTCTAACAAGCCTTGAATCCATCTTTACAGCACTGACAGATTCAGAAATAATGGCCCAATCTGTTGTTTTTATACTCGCTGGATATGAGACCACTAGTTCGACACTGACCAGTCTATTTTATAACCTGGCAACACATCCTGATGTACAACAAAAACTTCAGGAGGAAGTTGACTTATATCTGCCCAGCAAGGTAATAATCTGCCTCATGATAAGAAGCTTTACATGTGTAATTTACATTTTTACTGGGAGTACCTTAATTTTAATATATTATTATTTCATTTTGCATTTGAAATTTTTTGTATTTTGTTTTTTCTCACAGGGAACTGAATGAGGTACAGATGGACATTATCCAGACCCAGTTACCTCTGCAGCAATAGATCACTTTTGCTAGCAATCTATCGCTTGTTGTTATTATCAAGCAGTAATCAAAACTGAAGTGATTGAAACTGGCTGTAGACAGTATAGGGGGGTTGCATTTGTAGGCATGATCTGACTGCAGGCCAGCACAGCCCTAAACAGGGACAGTCACATCGAGCAGCCGTTTGTATTCAGACATGTGGAGCAGTATAGAGTAGGTGATACAACTGGATCAGATAGATATGGAAGATAATTTCCATGTAACTACAATGCAGAAACATAATAGATCTATTGTGTTAGAGGGTCCTAAGCAAGGATACTGCAGTTAAAAACATTCTTGGAACAACAGTGGTTAGCTTCTTATAATGAATTCACACATGTGAAAACTGTCAGACTTTGGAATTCCCTCTTCTTTCCATCTGTTTACCATGGATCCAATATGCCCATGCTTCACTCCTGCTAGAAAGTTTCACCACATCAGTCCTGATGCCTTCCCCCTTCTTTCCATCTGTTTACCATGGAACCAATATGCCCATGCTTCACTCCTGCTAGAAAGTTTCCCCACATCAGTCCTGATGCCTTCCCCTTCTTTCCATCTGTTTACCATGGATCCAATATGCTTAACCCCTGCTAGAAAGTTTCACCTCATCAGTCCTGATGCCTTCCCCCTTCTCTTGGCACCTCCTCCTTATCCTTCTCTTTTCCTTTCCAGATTCTCTTCTAGCCTTTAACCCCTTTTCTCCCTTTTCCAACTATGGGCTTGTCTAGCAAGGGTGCAGGCTCTTATAGCACTGATAGCATTACTGTGTACATTTTAATATGCATTGAGTACTTGTGTAGTAAGCTGAAAGAGAGAGCAATGTCTTTTTTACCATTTGTAATTTTGTATAACGTCAATTAAAAAATGTACTGTGAAGAAAGTGGTTGGTTCAGAAAATTCACCATATTGTCTGTAAAGCTAGCCAGAGACATTATTACGGGTTTACTACAAACAGAACTTTTATTAGACCTGACCACAAAAATATCCTTTTTTCCCCTCACAAACCATGTACATAAATAAACATTGTAAAGTTTAGCAGAATAATATCACCCAGACCAGAAGGCCTTTCCCCATGAATCTGCACCTCGCAGTGTCTGATAGGATCTGCAGTTGCCTAAACATTTCTTGATCCTACTCATTACAACCAAATAATGTTCAAAACAGTAAAGATGAACTTTTGGCAAACAGCTAAATCTGTCATCCAGTCTGCTGAAATTTACACAGCTCTGGCTGGTAAACTGATCTTTCTCTTCTGCAGTTAGGAAATAAAGTGAATTAACCCCCTTCCCAGCCCGTGACTGGACTGTAACTGAGCAACAGCCACCCATCCCACTGTCCCGTTGCCCTCTTCTGCTATCAGCATGTTTTTTGTTAACACATGCATATGCAACATACCTGACTGCCCCCTTTTGATGCCCCTCCCTTTTTCAATCTAAGTTTTGCTGCACAAGAGATTGATACCAAGCAAAATTCAGGTACTTACAGAAAGGAACGTACTTATAGAAATTATACTGTTATGAAAATTGGGTTTCTTTATTGAGGGACACAGGAATGTAATAATTCTTGGATGTATGGGTTATACTGCTGCCTTCAGAAGGTTTTGTCAGTGGCAAACAAATGGTAAAACCAGTTTCTTATAACGCTGCCTCCAATTGTCAGGGGTTTTTCCCAGTGTTCTAAGAGGTTGGATGCATTTTCCTCATCTCGGCCATACCAAGGGGTGTATTTACAAACAATCTGCAGAGCCAATCGCCCTGTCAATCTCTGAGAATGTTCATTCTGCGCCAATAGAGGCAAAAACTAAGTTCTTAATATATTTTCTTTCCAGATTGAATGTAACATTCAGAAAATGCCACAGCATGGCCACTACATGGTGCTGAAGAGCATAGGGAATTATTTTTCATGCTGCTCAGCTCCATCTTATGTACTGCTTGCTCATTAAATTGAGACATGAGGGCAGGCTTATAAAGGGGCTGACCAATTTTTCTTGTTTGGCAGCATCTACACTTCTGGAAGGTGGTAATTTAACTCATATATCCAAGTCCCTCAATGGACTTAAACAAACAGACATAACAATAAGAACAAAAATCAGATTTTTATTACAAAACAAATATAATTTTGCATTTCTCAGCCTGAACGTGTTATATTGATCTGTAGGGTATATAGCATACATCAGGATACATTGAGGGGATTTATCAAAAGTGGAGCAGACAGAATCTGGAGCAGTTGCCCATAGCATCCAATCAACTTCTCTCTTTAGTTTGTTCAGTTAAACGTTGAGAATGAAAGATAGAGAATGATTGGTTGCCATGCACAGCTGCTCCAGATCTTTTGTGCTCCAGGTTTGATAAATTCCCCTCATTATGATTCTGTCATGGTTCTTGTTCATACACTTCCTGTTGATTTGGGGTGAGAACTGTCCCAGTTTTGTTCTTCTAGAAGTGGTAATTGTTTATAATACAGAGGGCTTTAATAATCTACATATCATCCAGTTAAAATTTGGATATGTATTAAAGTGAGAGTTTTTTTCACCTATGTTTACTTAATTAATGTCACCCTCTCAGGCCAGCCCCACCTATGACATTCTGATGCAAATGGAATATCTGGATATGGTGATTCAGGAAACTCTCCGCATGTACCCTCCTGCAGGAAGAGTGGAAAGGATTTCAAAGCAAACTGTTGAAATCAATGGTGTTACCATACCAAGAGGGATGGTCTGTATGATCCCAGCATATGTGTTGCATAACGATCCAGAATACTGGCCAGAACCCGAGGAGTTCCGGCCTGAAAGGTAAAGAGATAAAGTTCTTATATTTATTTCCTTAATAGAATCTTACATTCCTATTTCCCTCCTTCAAGATGACATTAAGATACTGGATATATATTGCAGACAAGACTGAGAATAGTTATAATTATCATTATACATCAAGTAGGCTACTACAATATACACAGATAGTCGTGATGTTATCTCCAGATGTCGCAAAGGCATCTGACTCAATCTTTGGTTCTTCCTTTGGACCACTCTGTGGAGGTTGTTTTGTCACCAGTTTTGTCAAATATGTTAACTGCTATACTGCAACTCACTGCCAAAAGTCATGCTGAATGAACTGACTCAGTCAAATATGTGGTCATCTATAAACCTGCACTGGATTATCTTTATTTGAAATTGTTTGTTGCCCATATAAAACTAGTCAGATTCTGATTTTTATTTTAGGAAGTAGGACATGTATGCAATCAGCCTATGAGTTTATTCACACAAAAAACAACTTACTGATAGTGAATAGAAAACATCCTAAACAAAAATAGTATTATAATATAGTATGTACTACTTTTAAAGTGACACATAACTCAGGAGTTAAATCTTAAAAATGCATTCATGTACCTTCACTTTTAGAAAAAAAAATTCTTATTTGTGTATCACTCGGCTGTAGATCCTCAAATCATCTCTGAGTTGGTGCCAGCACTGTCCTTCTGGAGGGTGGCAACTTTTGTTCTCCATGATCTCTGTGTGTGTTGTAAAGTAACCACAGCTCCAAGCTCACTTCCGCCATAGACTACAATTTCAATACAAATTAGTAAATTTAACTTGCGATTGTAGTCTATCACCCTCCAGAAGGAAGGACAGTGTCGGCACAAATTTAGAGATGATTTGAGGATCTACAGCCGAGTGATACACAGTGAAGCTACATTTATATTAATAGTTAAGGTACTTGAATTAGTTTTTAAGTTTTAGCTCCTGAGTTTAGTGTCACTTAGCATACTGAAGCTCCATTTCTTCAATACCAGATCTGATCAAACATTCTAGGTTTTATATATATTATAACACTATAACCCTTTAATATCCTGAAAAAAGACTACTGTAGTCCATAGTAAGTAACCACATAAGTTACTGAAAGCTTTATGTGCAGCGCCGAAACTGGGGGGCACCGCCACTGGCCGCATTAGGGGGGTCGCCACCGGCAGGTCTAGGGGGAAGAAATGTTCAAAAAAGCTTCCGCTGCGGCAGTGATCCCTTGTGCCAGCTCTCCCTTCTCGGCTGTTCTGTAGCAGCTGTGGCCGGGGTGGAGCGAAGACGGTTCAGCTGCCTTGGTAGATGCCCGCTTCGGTGATCAGGCTCCTCAGCGACCACCTGCAGCTTCCTCCTTCCACTTCAGCTGCCATAGGCTGGGAGGGAGGCTTCCATTGGTTGGCACAGAGGAGGAGAGCAGGACATGAAATCGGGACAAGGAGGCGGCTGGAGGCATCACCTTAGAATATGGAGGCAACGTCGTTGCTCCCCCCACCATCACCAGGAGAGGAATAGAGCATGAGGACAGAGCAACTGTGTGCACTGTAAGTCCCTTTATGCATCCCACCACTGACATCTGTACTGTGCGTCCCACCGCTTACATCTGCACTGTGTGTCACATCTCTGACCTCTGCACTGTGTGTCACACCGCTGACATCTGTACTGTGCATCACACCGCTGACATCCATACTGTGTCCCACAACTGACATCTTCACTGTGCGTCCCACTGCTGACACCGGTGCCTTCCAGCGCTGACATCTGCACTATGCGCCCCACCGCTGACATCTGTACTTTGCATCACACCGCTGACATCTGTACTGTGCATCACACCACTGGCATCTGTACTGTGCGTCCCTCCACTGACTTCTGTACTGTGCATGACACCTCTGACATCTGCACTCTGCGTGTCACTGCTGAGTGCTGACTTCTGTAGTTTGCGTCCCACCGCTGACATCTGTACTTTGCGTCCCACCACTGACATTTGTACCGTGCGTCACACCGCTGACATCTGTACTGTGCGTCCCACCGCTGACATCTGTACTGTGCGCCCCACCGCTGACATCTGTACTGTGCATCACACAGCTGACATCTGTATTCTGCATCCCACCGCTGATATCTATACTGTGCGTCCCACCACTGACATCTGTACTGTGTGTCACATCTCTGACCTCTGCACTGCACGTCACAACGCTGACCTCTGTGTCACACTTCTGACCTCTACACACTGCATCACACCGTCGACCTCTGCACTGTGCATCCCACCACTGACCTTTGCACTGTGGTTCACACCGCTGACATCTGTACTGTGCGTCACACTGCTGACCCCTACACTCTTCATCCCACCGCTGACCTCTGTACTGTGTGTCACACCTCTGATGGTATTCTGTATTTCTGTATAATGTATTGCTGGGATTTGTAATTCTCTCTAGCCGGAGGGAAAATAGAAGTGAGCCCAGAAACGGCTCCTAAATTAACAAAGCAGCACTGGAGAATGAGTCTATGTAATGAAATCGGCGTCATGCGTTCCAACCTGGAGCGCAACGCCGACGTTTCCCATTGAGAGACGAGCGGCTTGCGTTCCACAGTGGAGCGCAACGGCCGCAAGACGCCGTCATACCTCGTCCACTCAAGGCGGCCTATATATACAGGAAACGAGCATAGCAGCGGCGTTCCACTAATAGAGTGTGCGCCCTGCTAGCTCACCTGGGACAGATCTTGTACACCCGAACCGGGACGGAACCGCTCACCTACAGCCTGCCTCTCTGGACCACCCGTGGAGGGTTGTTTTCTTCAAGTACCGCAAGTACCATAGTCAGTGTACTCTGACTTATAGAGACTACTGCCATAGCAATTCCTGTTGCCTGTACAGTCTGCCTGATTGCTGTTACTAGCACAACTGCTGTGTAAATGCTGTCCTCTACCACTGCTGTGGCATCAACTCATATATATATATTGTCAACTGCTATATATATACTGTGCTTCAAAACTGCTGTGCCATCAACTGCTACATATATATATATACTGTGCTTAAATACTGCTGTGCCATTAACTGCTGTTTATATACCACTCTCACGGCTCCCAGGAACATTTTCCATACCAACCATAGTTTAGCTTAGATCGGTGACATATGATGCTGGTAGCTTCAAACTCTCCGTTTTATGATTGAGAGTGACGCCTGAAGCTCCGTCTGATATCACTAATTATAGAATCAACTCAACCAGGAGACGTGCTCCAGTTGATGCTACCCGCCTCTGCAGTTGAGATCCTGACAGAGCAATTAGGTGCATTACAGTATGAGGTTGTTCTTGTCGGCAGTTCAGCGCAGAAATATCCGCACGACCGAACTGACCTGGTGTGAATGGGGCCTTAGTGTTATTAAAACATTTTAACCTGTACATACTGTTTAAAAACACTTTAGGCCTATGTGTCCATTTTTTTTAAACAAAATTAATTTTCTAAATGTAATGGCACCTATGGCAGTGGGGCGATAAATCTGTGGTGCTCTGCAAACAAAGGGAAGCTTTGCCTGTGTGGCTATGTCCCCAGTGCAGGGGATCCTGCCATCATCAGGAAATATGGCAAAGAGTTTATTTACGCCACATCCTCAGAGTGGGTGATTTTAGGCTCCCTTTTGGATGGTGGCAGTAGATCCTCCAAATTTTTTCCCCTGTGTATTGAGGAGGGGTGAAACGTCCCCCTTGAAGCCTTCCCAAAAGGTTTCCTCCTCCTCACTGCCAGTGCCTACACACTCTTTCTCCTTGTATTCCTACTTTGCCTCCTGTTGCCTCATAGCAATTAACATGCTAGTGGAAGGCAGGATATGTCCTGCAGGTCAAAGTCATGGCAGCTGGGTACCTGCCTCTATGGTGTAGCACAGGCCACAAAAACATTAGCTGTACAATGTAAAATGGCTGTTGTGTGCCCTTGAGGAGGAGGAGGAAAAGATGTCCTTCCTTATGAATGTTGTACCCAAATGGCTGATGCATTTACCACAACTGATTTGTTGCAGGCAGGAGTTTCAGAGCACATTTGTGCTTTCAGCAGCAGTTACATTAAAAAAAGACAGAGTTTCTTAATTTGCCGCCTGTCCAAATGCTCGCATTCTGTGTGAACACTGGCCAATTTCTACCAAACACATACCTGAAGTCTATATTTTGAATATTTTCAGAATAATAGCAGATACAGAGGTGGGAGAGAGTTCAGGAAATGTGGGGTTGTGGTTTTGAAGTGTTTTATGTACTTTGCTTTGACATTTTATTAAACTTAGGACAATGCAGTTTGGTATTACGAAAGTAAATGCCAAAAACGGTACTACTGAACTGTTATACCCCTGGCCAATTTGTATGAAGTTGCAGCTTCAGCTTTATTTTGTTTGAAGAGTAAATTTCCCATGCTTTTAAATCCGTTGTGGCTCGAAAATTGTGCCTTTCAGCTCAGGCTTATTACCTCTCGATAAAAATCAGGAATCATAGCCAAAACTATCTAGAAAAGCCTTCCTACAAGTTGTAATGAATCAGATGGGGTGCTGCTGCTGTATGTAAAATGTATGATGCCAGAATACAGTGCTGCTGATGCTGTCCATGATATCCATCATACATGTAATTAAAAGAATTGGCGATTTTCTCAAAACAGCAGGCCTCCCCACGAATGTCCCTGCCAGCGAGGATTATATGACCACCTTACGCAAGACCCTCGTGGCCCTGAAGGAGAACTTACTGCACGCCCAAAACCGTCAAAAGTTTTACTATGACCAGCGGAGGAGAGAGAGTCCACAATATCAAGAAGGGGACACAGTTTGGCTCTCAACCAAGAACCTGAGATTGGGGACCCCTTCCAAAAAATTAGGGAAGCAGTTTTTGGGGCCCTTCAAGATCGAAAAAGTAATCAACCCAAACACTATGAGACTCTTACTCCCTCATAGACTGCAAGTGCACCCCACCTTTCATGTCTCCCTCCTCAAACCTTTCCGTCCGAACCCTTTCCCAAATAGGGTGCCTCCGCCCTCGCCCCCTGTTATTGTACAGGGGGAGGAAGAGTTTGAGGTTGAGGAAATCCTGGACTCTAGGAGGAGGAGGGGGATCCTTCAGTACCTGATACGGTGGAAGGGATACGGTCCGCACGATGACTCGTGGGAAGAAGAACGGGATGTGCACGCACCACGCATCAAGCGGTTGTTCCGCGATCGGCACCCCGACCGACCCTACCCTTCTGGGGTACCCCGGAGGGGTTCCCTTAGGAGGGGGGTGCTGTAATGAAATCGGCGTCATGCGTTCCATCCTGGAGCGCAACGCCGACGTTTCCCATTGAGAGACAAGCGGCTTGCGTTCCACAGTGGAACGCAATGGCCGCAAGACGCCGTCATACCCCGTCCACTCAAGGCGGCCTATATATACAGGAAACGAGCATAGCAGCGGCGTTCCACTAATTAGAGTGTGCGCCCTGCTAGCTCACCTGGGACACATCTTGTTACAGCCGAACCGGGACGGAACCGCTCACCTACAACCTGCCTCTCTGGACCACCCGTGGAGGGTTGTTTTCTTCAAGTACCGCAAGTACCATAGTCAGTGTACTCTGACTTATAGAGACTACTGCCATAGCAATTCCTGTTGCCTGTACAGTCTGCCTGATTACTGTTACTAGCACAACTGCTGTGTAAACGCTGTCCTCTACCACTGCTGTGGCATCAACTGATATATATATATTGTCAACTGCTATATATATACTGTGCTTCAAAACTGCTGTGCCATCAACTGCTATATATATATATATATATACTGTGCTTAAATACTGCTGTGCCATTAACTGCTGTTTATATACCACTCTCACGGCTCCCAGGAACATTTTCCATACCAACCATAGTTTAGCTTAGATCGGTGACATATGATGCTGGTAGCTTCAAACTCTCCGTTTTATGATTGAGAGTGACGCCTGAAGCTCCGTCTGATATCACTAATTATAGAATCAACTCAACCAGGAGACGTGCTCCAGTTGATGCTACCCGCCTCTGCAGTTGAGATCCTGACAGAGCAATTAGGTGCATTACAGTCGATTTGAAACAATTTGGCGCAACTCTGAGTCTTTGCCCCGGGTGATGGAATGTTTAGCTTCGCCTCTGTTTATGCGCATAGCATGCCTGTCACAGTGTAGTTTAGAACATGAAAGGAGGCTTATTACTGTGTGCAACATTTCTACTTTGCATTTCCTTGTTTTGAAACATCCCGATATTTTTAATTAGGCAGTAATGTATTTTTCTACAGGTTTAGCAAGGAAAACAGAGAAAATTACACTCCATACACCTTCCTGCCCTTTGGAGATGGACCTCGAAACTGCATTGGAATGAGATTTGCTATGCTAAGCATGAAAGTAGCAACGGCTGCCATCCTCCAGCACTTCATTTGTCGACCCTGTAAAGACACCCTGGTTAGCTAACTCTCTACACTTATTATAAAGATAGCATTATCCATCTCTATCTAAAGATTTACATATCATGTAGTCAGGTGAAGTATTATCATCCGTTTAGTTAAACTGGAAGGATGTATTGTTTTGGATAGAATAGGAGAGGTCTAGGACCCGTTTTGTGTTTTTATTTATGTATGTTTCAGTTGGGCAGATCTCCCCTCACATTCTCTGTAGGGCCAGGTTTTTGCTGCTATCTAAATCCCTGTTGGGGACTCAGCAACAAGAGCATTGATTTAATAGCATGAGGAAGGCTTATAATCTCTATCAGTTCTTTTGCTGTTTGTGTTCCTATATTGGAAATTCTCTCTGACTTCCTGTGCTGTAACTAGAAATTAAAGTGAGTGAAAATCTCCCCAACTAGGGGCTGGTAAACAGAGCCCCCCTCCCTTGCTTCCTAGGCTCTGCTGCCCCTCCTGTGGGCCTGGAACCGGCACCACGGGGGTCGGCGGGTAGCAGGGAGAGAGATCAGCTAACATCCATTCGCTGATATTCTCGCCACGTGCGCTAGAGTAAATGCAATAATTATAGGACCAATGTTCATGGTTAACTCTAAACTGATGACCAGGCTTTTAAAACTTTGCATATGGACAATTTAGGGTTCTGTATTTTTTCGCCATTTCAAGGACACACACAATGTTTAAGCTTGATATGTTGGATATTTATTTACTCAGCACAACCTCATCAGGGCTTGTGGGTAAGAGGCCCTTGTCCCCATCGGCATGGGGACAAGGTGCTTTTCCAGGTGCGACCCTGGAAAAGCACCTTCCCAGTGCAGAGGCCATGTGGCCTGGTATGGCAGGGAGGAGGGGGGGTGTAGGGGACGCTCGCTCGCCCCCCCCCTCTTTCTTGACCTGCCAGGCCTGTGCTCAGATCAAGGGTCTGGTTTGGAATTTTAGGGGGGACCCCATGTTTTTTCCCTCACTATTATCGGGGGTGGGGTTCCTCCTTTAAATTCCTACCAGACCTTAAGGGCCTGGTATGACTTTGAGGGGGAACCCCACGTTTTTTTTTTCTTTTTAAGGGGTCCTTACTAACTTTCCTACCAGACCTAAAGGATCTGGTATGGTTTTGGAAGGGGGACCCCATGCCGGGGTTTTTTTAAATTTTCTTTTAAAAAATGCTTTTATTATTTTGTTAACTTTTTGAAAATTTCCCTTTTACATTTATTTAAAGCATTTTTAAACATTTTTATTTCATTTATTTACAATTTTTTTCTATTCTCTTTGCTACCTCGGAGATAGCGAGGAGAAAAGCCGAGCTGAGTGCCACTCACGTGCGGTCGGGTTGCAGCGGGTTTCTTAAAATTATTTTTTATTTTCTTTCATTTTTTTTCTCATTTTCTTATTTTTTATTTTCCTTTTTTTTAAATTAAAAAAATGTTTAAATATTTTTTTCTCATTCTTTTATTTTTTTTTTATTCTGCTCGCTACCTCGGAGCTGACGAGCAGAATAGCTGAGCAGAATGCCGCTCGGCTATTCACTCCCTGCCGTTTGGCACCTACGACTGACAACAAGGGGGAACGGCAGCGAGTGAGCTGCCAAAGCTTCGACTCAGACTATTCAGATCCTTCTGCAGAGCATGATTGGTCCGGCTGACCGAAGGCAGCCGTACAGAGCCGATGTACGGCTGATTTCAGAGCTGAAGTGAGTAGCCGAACGTTCTTCGGCTCTGTCCATTTCGGCTCGGTTATTCACTTGGCTGCCTTTGGCAGCTTTGTGACTAACCATCTAAACGAATGTAATAAATAATAAACAGGAACATTCAGTTATAATGATTTTAAACAAATATCCTTTATTGCCGAATATATTTTGTTTTACTGGATTTGTTTTGTGGTGCTTACAATATATTTTTTATGTTTCTACTGTTTACAGATCCCTATGGAGTTGAGCACTCAAGGTTTCATGCAGCCCAAGAAGCCAATTATTTTAAAATTTGTATCTCGAGCTTGAAAAGGGAATGGCTGGATTCAGAATGTGTCATCTAACTTTAAATTGAAAGTGCTTTTCTTATGTTCTTAATAAAAACAATAATGCAGTCAAATTGAAAAGTACATTATATGATACATAATCTGCACAAACCTTTATAAAATTACCTTAATGTCATTTATTTTTCTGTCAAAGCAGTAAATTTTTTTCAAATGTGCTTATTACTTCTAAGTTCTCATTTGCCAATAGTATAGAGTTTGAAAACCTGGAGCGTCCTTTAACAAGCTGCTTTCTATGTGGAGGGGTCTGCCTTCATATATCCACCTAGTGCAATAATGCAGGGGTCCTCAAACTACGATCCGCGGGCCAGATCCGGCCCACCAGGGTCCTAAACCTAGTCCGCTCCTGGCGGCAGGCAGCGGGTGGCGAGCACCGGGTGGCGCTGTCTTCACTCCCTTCCTCTCACTGTTTCTCTCCTGTTAGTGAGAGGAAGTTAGATCAGAGAGAGAGGGGGCGAGGGAGAAATCATCCTCCAGCAGCCTAGTGGGGGCATCTTTTATGTGCAATAGTACATATCTTTCAAAACAGATGTCCAAATTCCATGTTAGTGCAACATCCATTTTATTGATAGTGTCATTAAAACGACAAGCGTGTTTGGGGCCGCGCAGGGTGCCCTTCATCAGGCTAAAGGTGCCCATACACCTTACAATTATCTGCAGATTTTCTGTGGTCAGATGTAAAAAGTGTAACAGATTGGCCTAGGTGGAGATTACTTCATCCACACAGTTAAGTGTAGCTGGAGGAATCTGTTGCACCTTTTCCATCTGACCACAGAAAATCTGCAGATAATTGTAAGCTGTATGGCCAGCTTCAGGAATGCGCTTGTCGTTTGAATGACAACTATCAAAAAAATGGATTTCCACTAGGAATGCACCGATACTGATACTAGTATCGGTGCCGATACAGAGTATTTGGGCAAGTACACGTACTCGTCCAAATGCTCTGATACTTACCCCCCATACCGGAACTTCCGGTCAAAGGGAGTTCTCCCTCTGTCCAGCAGTGCAGAGGGAGCATGGAGCCGGCTTCCTTTCCAATCAGGAAGCCGGGCGGTAGGTTATGACCCGCTTCCTGGCTTACCGATTGGCT
Organism: Nanorana parkeri; assembly: GCF_000935625.1. NCBI lineage: Eukaryota > Metazoa > Chordata > Amphibia > Anura > Dicroglossidae > Nanorana > Nanorana parkeri. The sequence continues at coordinate 1,275,147 of NW_017306512.1, forward strand.
AGGAAGCTGGCTTCCTAACCAATCAGGAAGCCGGGTGGCATGTAATGAACTGCCTCCTGATTGGTCAGGAAGCCAAGCTGCCTAGGAACAAGTGAAACCAGCTTCCTAGCCAATCAGGAAGTCGAGAGGCGGGTCATGACGTGCCGCCTGGCTTCCTGATTGCCTAGGAAACCGGCTTCACCTTTTGGAAAGTTGTGATTACCTCCAATGTTATTTATTTACAAAATATATGCATACTGTATACTTTACCAAAAAATTGCCGCGAGGTGCTACACTGTTCGGGTTTGGCTTGAAGAAAAGGTGGCAACCCTAGTCAGGGCCAGATTAACGTAGGGGCTAAGGGAGCCCCTACCTTAAAATAGGCCCAGCCGCCCTAAACAACATATAGCAATCAATCGACCGGCCGCCGGTGGGGTCCCGGGAGAGATCGGCATTCCTCCGGACCCGCCTGGGTGTTGGGGAAGAGACACAGGCTGTCCTAGTGGCCTGACAGCTTCTATGTTTGGCCTGCGCAGCTGCGCCCTTTCAGCAACGCTGAGGCACGGGACGTACGGAAGCCTGGCAAATCAAATGCCAGGCTTTCTTTAGCAGCGTAACGCCAGCACCAACTTTGGGCGCACGCCAGCACAGGCTCCTGGAGGGCGGCCAATAAGAAGAGAGCTGGGATATGACGTGATGTCATCTCCCTGCCTCTCCAAAAGCTGCACGCCGCCGTCAAGAGGTAAGACAGGGCAGTCTACATGCCCATTCATTTGAATAAATAACAAATACTTGAGCTGTAGAAAATAATAACAAATCATGCTGGTACATGTCCCAGGCTAAGAAAAATTAATTGTATTAAAAATATTTTTTATTTATTAAAAAAGTTGCTAAAAATATTTATACATACCCTCTAAGTAAGGGCTTATTCACACCAATTGTGGTGCATTCCAGAGCGGCAGCTGCTGGCACGCACAGCAATCACTCACTAAAGTTCCCCTTTCGTTCTGGGACAGGAGGGGCCGTGGCGGTGCATTAAAGTCAATGGCACCACAGCCACGCCCCCCACCTCTTTCAAACTATGATCCGATCCACAACAATGTCTGAGGGACAGTGAACTGGCCCCCTGTTTAATAAGTTTAAGGACCCTTGCCTTGATGGTTGAAATGTTCTCACCAATAATGAAATTCCATTGATGGCTGGAATTTGACATTTATCTCCTTGCTTACTGAAAAGCAGTGAGCCATTCACGCATGCAACAAATTAAATTTCCAAAGTACAAGAAAGCAACATCTGTATCTGTAGATTCAATTTAATACTTTTTGCGTGACCTGTCAGTCGCTGGATACAGTGCAAACGCTGTATCCAGCTTTTGACATGTTCCGCTATTAGCATAGCAGGAAAGCTGTGGTCTCAGGGGGGCTTAGCAGGATTTGTGGTGAGCTCTGAGATTTGTGGTGAGGCCCAAGACCCTGCAAAGCCCCCCACAGATCCTGCAGTCTGTCAGATCTCAGGAGGGCTGTGCAGGATCTGTGGGGGGTTTTGCAGGCTGATCCTGCACAGCCCCCCTGAGATCTGGCAAAGCCCCCCACAGATCCTGCAGTCTGTCAGATCTCAGGAGGGCTGTGCAGGATCTGTGGGGGGTTTTGCAGGCTGATCCTGCACAGCCCCCCTGAGATCTGGCAAAGCCCCCCACAGATCCTGCAGTCTGTCAGATCTCAGGAGGGCTGTGCAGGATCTGTGGGGGGTTTTGCAGGCTGATCCTGCACAGCCCCCCTGAGATCTGGCAAAGCCCCCCACAGATCCTGCAGTCTGTCAGATCTCAGGAGGGCTGTGCAGGATCTGTGGGGGGTTTTGCAGGCTGATCCTGCACAGCCCCCCTGAGATCTGGCACAGCCCATGAACGCCGACCCGATTGAATTTGCCGACCTTAGCATCTGCGCTTGTGCACAGATGGGATTAACAAGGAAAAAGGCATTTATTGTATTTAAATTTAAGTATTTTGTTTTAATCTTAATTGTGACCGTTGATAATATGTCATCCGTGGCCATAAATGATGGATGGCATGTTATGCACATTCACAATTAACATCGTAAGGAATTACATTGTAATGTAAATTCTTACGATGTTGTGACAGTGAATGTGCATAAAATGCCATCCATCATTTACTGCCATGGATGGCATATTATCAACGGTCAAAATTACAAATGAATACTCTTTAAATAAATGCCTATTTCCTCCTTAATCCCATCTGTGCGTAAGAGCAGATGCTGAGGTCAGCAAATTGAACTGGGTCGGCATTCTCGACAGAAAACCGGAAGAGGTGGGGCGCAGCGGCCACACCCACTTTGCATGCATGTAGTGACGTAAATGAATATCTGCATTAAATAAAACCCTGTCACACGGAAGCGAGCACTGTAAAAGAAAACGCGACTTAAGCCTCACATAAGCTCTATGACGTTCTCTTCAGTTCCGCCTCGTGCGGCTGACATTTCAAGCACTATGGTTTTAAATATGTCTTCTATTAATTACCTGCACGTCTACGGAGGCAGCCATGTTTTCAGAGACCAAAGTCAATAGCCTGACCGGGAGCAGCACCAAGAAAATGGCTTCCTCTTTGGAGACATCAGAGTTACAGTCGCGTTCATGTGTATTGAGCCTTTAATATTTAGATAGGCGGGGCATGTGTCACTTGTCCGGCTCGGGGACTTCAGTGTTTGGGCTGTCAGGGTGTAGAGGAACTAACTATTACTTCATAGTTCGTTTCTGAGGATTAACATCATGTCTCTTTGATGCCTCATATATAACCAGTTCTGTTATACGTGACAGTTGTGTTTGTACATATCTATCTACAAGCTTGAGCATTTTCTGATTGACAAGATGCTGAACGTCCCTACACCATCATTCCCTGTCCCCAATTCCCAGCAAAGGGTGTCTGCAGGTGGTCGAAACAAGGTATGGCTATAGCTAACTCTCTCCTCTTTGTTACAGTGTGTGGCTGCTCTTTCATATCCCCAGCTGCAAATTTGATTCAAACAATATAAACACGGGCACTTGTAATTTCAGTAAAAATACCATGGTGTTACTCTGTCTAAGAAAGTGCAAATTAAAGTGTATGTGTAGACACAACTTTTTTTTGTTAGTTTTGGATGGAGTAGGGAAGGGTTAAAACCCTTGCCAGGTTATTTAATGCAGTCTATGTACTACTGGGGAAATTCCCCCCCACTTCATGTCCTAGAGATGCAACAGGAAGTTAGGGGAAATCTCCCAAAGTGAGGGGAATTCCCCTCTTAAGGTGCCCATACACCTTACGGTTATCGTTCGAAAAATGAATGAGATCGGGTTGTCGTACGATAATCGGCCAGTTGATGGGAAGTGAACAATCAGAATTACTGTACAACTAGCTGAATTTCCCCGATCGGTCAGGCTCGAATTTTTTTTTTTAATGGAACGAAAATTGATGGATTAGTGGTGTTTTCGTACGAATCAAAACGCTTTGGGTGATGTTCTGTTTGGAAACCTTGGGTCCTGCCATTCATGTGGATGTTACTTTGACACGTACCACCTGCCTAAACATTGTTGCTGACCCCTTAATGAAAACGGTATTCCTTGATAGCAGTGTCTTTCAGAAGGATAATGCTCCCTGCCACACTGCAAGAATGGTTTCAGGAATGTTGATTGGAGGAATGGACGGGGCGGACATAGCTGGCTCTGTCTCTAGATTGACAGCGGGCTCTGCCTATCAGCCAGTGGGGTGAGTCTCGACAGTATTGTCGGGATCCGCCTCGGCTGCGGCATGTCTCAGTATATAGGGGAATAGCTCACTATATACTGAGCTTTGGGTCATGGGAGGAAATAAGTATATGTCCTCCTCTGACCCCGAAGAGAACTATGAGGAAAAAAAGATTACCCCATAGTTCTCTTTCAATGTTTGTTTTCACCTTTGTCATTAAGGGGTTAATAAAATAATATTTTAGTTCTGCTTTGAAATCATTAATTACCGTCTCTATTCTATGCATTCTACAGTACATTTCCGCTATTAGCACAGCCAGCTTGTTCTTAAACCTTTTTATGTAATGTCTTGCTGTGTTTCATCACAATTCTGCAACTTCTTTGTTATTTTTTTTTTTAAAGCAACATAATAATGAAAACTAAAGTGCTGTGTTTATACTAGGAGGTTGTGTCCTTTCAAATGTAATTTGTGTTTTGTTTATATTTCTTACAGAGAAGACTAATTGTTTTGCTGTGGTTTTTATGTAATTGAACAAAAAATTATAGCTATGTCAATAAGCAGTTCTCGGTAATGCTTGTTACTGATCTTCTAAATAAACAAAGTAATTATAGAACAGTGGTCCTCAAACTATGGCATGCTACCCCTGCAATCAGAAGACCCCCACATGCAGGGGCATTTTTTTTACTCCTACCGACTGCTGACACGGGACATATTGTTTTTCTTTCTCACCGTATATCATGTTTATCCCACTGACTGCCAACACACCCTCTGACCTCAGCTGCCTGGGCATTTTGTTTTACTCCTATTGGCTACAGTCTGGCCCCTGAACAGTCCGAATGACAGTAGCCCTTTGTTTAAAATGTTGTACCTCCTGTTATAGAAGGTATTTTACTCTTTGAGCTATGCACATGTATGTCTTTCTGTCTACTCAAAGGAGTACTATGAGGTGAGTGAAAATCACTCAACCTCATAGTTTGAGCCGACGTGTGACAATGAAACTGTCACACTTCGGCTCAATAGATCGGGGAGTGAGCGAACACATAGCGTCGCTCGATCACTTCTCGATCATCTCCCTGTAGAGAACAGTGATTGTCAGTCACGGCTCCCTGCTCGCGATATACTGAGCTTTGGGTCACGGGAGGGCGCTAGTACAGTATATGTCCTCCAGTGACCCTTAAGAGAACTATGGAGAAAAACACTTACCCCATAGTTCTCTTTTAAGGAAGTGTTTTACATGGTAATGTAATTTTAAAAGTCATCCATTAAAAAAATTCCTTGTGATCATACAATGAAAGTCCTTGTTCAGGTACCTACAGTTATAATAATAATAATATTATTATACAGGATTTATATAGCGCTAACAGTGTGCGCAGCACTTTGCAATATAAGGAAGACATTACAATCACAATACAAATCAAGACAAGATGGTAATGTGGGCCCTGCCCGAGAGGGCTTTCAAATTAAAAGGGAGGGGCAAGTGATACATGAGGAGGTAGCTGTGTGGGGATGACCTGACCACGCTAACTAAGAGGGGGCAGATTTGCGTGGGTAATTTAATTTTTTCATACTTGGCGAGAAAGTAGAATTACCCTCTATTTCTGCTCATGCGGAGTGTATGTATCCAATATGCTTCTTGGTGTCACAGGGATGGCCTTTTCCGTATTCTCTGGGCACCTGTTCTATTATTTCCCCTCTGAATTCATGCTGCGTTCTTATTAACTGATTTAGACCTTGTGCTTGAGAACAATTTATTTTTATTTTGAATATACATATTACAAACAAATCCGAGGTACAGAAATGGGGAGTTCAGCAGCCCTGTCATTTGCAAATCCGTTTGTGGAGAATGTTAAAGAAAAAAGTATCTTCCCCTCAGCCCCCTTTTAAAAGCATGTGCGGCATTGGAGAAGATACATTGATAGCATGTTTATGATTTGGGAAGGTTCGGAGACAGAGTTGCACGAATTTGTTTTCACCATTAAAGTGACATTAAACCCTCAGATTTTTTAACATAAACCAATACTGTAATGTGTGCCTTACTGTAATCATGGTTGTTTCCCTTCTATTTGCTGCTCTTTTAAATCCTCATGTCTTCTCATGCTTGGGGAGAACTTCCCTTTGCAGCTGAGTGCCTCTTCCTGTAGTGCTGGCTCAGGTTGTGAACCTACACACAGACACCGTGTATCCATTCCTGAGACAAGGCAGTCTGCTGCAAAACAGAAGTTCTGCCCAGCATGAGAACAGATACAGATTTAAAAGCAAGAGCAGCAAAGAGAAGGGAAACAACCATGGATTACAGTAAGGCACACATTACAGTATTGGTTTATGTTAAAAAATCTGAGGGTTTAATGTCACTTTAAGGAACTCCAGGTTTTAGAAAAAGTTACATATGCAGTGGGTCTACCCCTGTACTGCAAGGGTTAACTACCGACCTAGGAGTGTACTGATTCAGATGCCCTTGGTTGCTGATCTACATAGGCCCTTTTAAAGGTGCTTTTGAAAGCACCGAAACCACATTAAAATGGTGAAAGAGGCTGCAGAAGAAAACAACAAACATTTGATTACAATATATTTTGTTTCAGACACCGCTGAAGCCTGGAAGGAGTCTGATGGATTGGGTTAGAGTAAAAAGTAGCAGCAAAGATTTAACAGGCCTAAGAGGAAGATTAATTGAGGTGACAGAAGAGGAACTTGCAAAACACAATAAAAAGTCTGATTGCTGGATATGTATTAGAGGTAAGTACCTGCACTGTAACTGCTTGCATATGAAACATTTTAGAGCTTTCAGCGCAATAGAAATATTGACAGTCATAGACTCCAGTTCCCTTACATTTCCTCTTTGGCTTTAAGGATTAAATCCACATAAAAGGGGAAAATTACTGTTGGACAAAAGCTGGTAGAAGATAAAGATTCAAAAAAAAATCGTAATAGCTCAGGGGATGTGAGAGTGGAGTAAGAGGACTTGCATCTAATGGTCTGGGGCTTTAGAAGTCAGAGTTCATTCACTGGGTTTAACTCAACGTTTGTTTTGCTGTAAGGTTGGGTTAACACTATTGAGCTGCAACATCGCAAGCATTAACCTGCAAAGAAATGTTCATTGGTGCACTGGGATGCATCATTGCACATGATATACCTTACCAACGCACCTGCTTTGCAGCGCACCATGTCTCATGGAAGCACACTACAGTGAGTTGTGATGTGTTGCGTTGCTAAAAATGATTGATGCCTGTTTTGTTTCTCAGGTATGTTGCCAATCCATTTAGTTGAATGGGTTGCCTTAATTCAACGCACAGTAATGCGCACAAAAACACTTGTTAACGCACATATCTTATGTGCTGAATCCAGCGCTAAAGTGCACCTCTGCCCATACTATGGCCACTAAAAACAAGCCCTCACTCGCCTCTCTAGCAGCTTGTACTGTGATGTATTTATTTAACAAAATTCGCAAAGATCACAACAGAGACTCCAAAGTCAGGTTTCAGTCTGGGGTTTCTAATGGCTTAGAAACACCTGCTGTGTGTTGACATTAATGGGCTGTCATTCTGCCAAGGTCCACACTCATAGAAAAAAAGCTAAAGGTGCCCATACACCTGCCCATTATCGTACGATAATGGGCAGCGTGCAACCGCATCTACTGTACGGTCGCACAACTTTCGTCTTCCTAGCACGCTGGAAAAGCTGCCAGCGTGCAGGGGTTACCGTTTTCGGAAGACGATAGACGCACGGGCCAGGGAGCGCAAGCGCACACTGCCCGCTCAGCATTGCAATCATCAGGAACCCGCACCTCAGCAGGAAGGGCTTGCGATGTTCGCAAGTACGATCTGCCTGTCCAAGATGGGCAGGGCGTACGAAATTTTAATGACCTTACAACCATCGCACAACGAAAGTCGTGCGATGTTTGTAAGGTGTATGGCCAGCTTAAGATTTCAGTATTTTCTGATGTGAAATTTTAATTTCTCGAATAAACAAAGGTGAATGAGGGCTTGTTTTAAATCTGTAGTTTAATCTGCTTATATTTTGCCTCCCCTGGTCCCAGAACAACTTCTCTAACCACTTCAGGCGGATTCACGGAAATACACGTCATCCGCTTTAAATGGTTATACCAAGAACGCGGCGGCTGCTGCTGCAGCAGCTGTGTTCCTGATATCGTTTTAAACAGCAGGCGATTTGCTGTATATGTGCAAGTGATCCGGCGTCTGTACATCATCTTCTTAGGGGGCCCGTTAGGGGTCTGGGAGGCCCCTGATGTCTCCACAAAGAGGACCTGTCACATCCTGTTTGCTGTTACATAGAGAGCTTTTTAGCTCCCTATGTAATAGCAATAAGGTTAGTGTACGTGTGGAGCTGTGAACAGGGCCAACTGATCGGAAGCCGATTAATCGATTTATAGAAAAAGTTGACAACTTTTTCAATAATCGATTATAATCGATTATGCCGATTAGTTGTTTTGCATCCCTAAAAAAAAGTGTTTAAAAATAAATGCAAAAAATACAGACGCAACCACGCATCGCTATTCCTACATGCACAAACGACAATTGCGCTACACATGTTGCATATCGCCACGAAGGTGGGCGTGAGAGCAATAATTTTAGAGCCATTAATCACTGTTCGCACTAAATTAAAGACCGGCAAAAGCGTTTAAAATGTTCGCCGTGGGAAATTTGGGGTATTTAAAGTTTTTTGCGCTTTCACGGGCAAATGCAGTTTTAAGGCTTGACATGTTTTGGTCTCTATTTACCCGACGTGACCCCATCTTTTATATGTTACTAAAAAATTGTGTATTATATTCTGTTTCTGTGCACTAAATTTAGTTCAGGCGCTCCACTGCTGTCCTGAAATCATTAGTCGATATTGTTTTAGAAAAACTCACATGACAATAAATGTATCAGTACTTGTACTTGTAATTACTTGGCCAAGTATCAGTACTTGTCTAGTCTTGGAGCTTGAAAAGTATCTGTACATGTACTTGTACTTGTACCGAGTACGGCACTTGGTATTGGTGCATCCCTAGTTCACAAGCAGTGATTTTTCAAAGTATTCCTGAGCCCATGCAGTGATGTCCAATATTGTGTTTTGGCCTTGTTCCTTGCACACAGATTTCTCCAGATTCTCTGAATCTTTTGATGATATTATGTACTGTAGATTATGATATATTTAAAGTCTGTGCAATTTTCCGAGGAGGAATATTCTGAAATTGTCCGACAATTTTTAGATGCTGCTTTTCACAGATAGGTGAACCTCTGTACATCTTTACTTCAGAGACTCTCTGAGTCTAGTTGCAAAATGTTCTTCCAGCTCTTCCTTATTACGACCACTTACTTTTGCCAGCTTTTTATTGCCCTGTCCCAATTTTTTGAGACGTGTTGCAGCCATCAATTTCAAAATTACCTTTTTTTTTTAAATGGTACATTTTCGCAGTTTAAACATTCAATATGTTTTCTATTTTCTATTGTAAACAAAATCTCAGTTTATGAGATTTGCAAATCATTGTATTCTGTTTTTATGTAGGTTTTACACAGCATCCCAACTTTTTTGGAATTGGGGTTGTATTACTAGCATCAAAATGTATGTTCCGCTGTGCATTCAGATTCACAATACTGGCTGGTTATGATGATAAAATGCTGATGCTACATCCAAAAATCATTTGACATGCTTGGACTTCAAGGGTTGGCAACTCTTTGACCCTACACGTGATATCATGATCAAAGACTCCACAGAAGACCAGGCCTAGGGAGAGGTTGGCTGAGCAGCATCCTTCTGCTTCATCTATTTCTACAGTAGATGCCCCTCTGAACCTGACTGCCAGACAGCCCATGTTTTGTAGTTGGAGACCAGGTGAGCCCTCTGACAAACCTTTGGCATGAAGGTATGTCCCCCTTCTACAAGTGGAGGACTTTTTGTACATCCTTGCAGGTCCTTGGGTAGTTTGCCTTTCAGGCATTCAGGTGTAGAGAGTTCCTCATTAATCTCATGGGCTATCGTCTGGCCTCTTGTACCATTTTCTCTTCACTGTGGTACCACACAAATGAATACATCTTCCACAACTCTTGTGCTCACAGAAATGCTCTTCCCAGAGGGATTCTCTGACTATGTCAGTTAGGACCAGCTTTAACCATCCCTTATCTGAATAACATTTCCACATCCTCAGTGTTGCTTACACATACCTGATACCTCTCGGAGCATGTGAGACACTCAGACAACCTCCTTTGAAGTCAGCAGGTGTTGTGGAGCTTGGTGAGCAACATCACCTCTAGTGGCTCAATACCTGTAAGTTCTGGTTGAATCTGGCCTTGTCAGGTTTCAGCACTAAAAATTGTCTGTAATGCTAACCATCATAGTCCCTTGCTGGAACAGCCCACAGCATGTCTACTTGTCAACCCCTTGTTTTCAGACACAGGGTTGCCCCTCTCCCCTTTTTTACAAGAGCATTGGATGTTGGGGCACTGTTTCAGTGGTGTCTCCCCTTTTCCCATGTCTTCTTGGTTCTCTTCACTGTTGCACCAGGTTCAGTTTCTGAGCAGTCCATTGGGTCTGTCTTTTATGGACCAGCTAGTCCTTGGTAATGTTTACCTATACATTAGCTGGTAAGAGGTCTTCACCTATTCGGAGTGTTCCCCCTATGGGAGAACCATCATCTCTGGGCTGCTGTTTGGTTCCCCAGAACAGATGGTGGTTCCTTCCACATTTAGAGAGTTCACTCTGGGTAGTTCTTCTTGATCGGAGTTTGTTGAACACCATCGATACTGCTGCATTTTCTGCACCGATAAGAAAAAGCTTGGGTCTCCCATACCTGCACTCCATCTCTTCAGTTGTGTTGTCTTTGTGGGATCAAATTCTTGAGTCCTTTGACTAACTCTGGAGTTGCATCACATTCCCTTGAGGCTACACCCCTCAGTTGGTCTGCTTTTGGATGTCCTGACTGTTTTTATGGTAAAATCCGTGACTTGGATTCCTTTGAGGGACATACTGTAGGTCTTATCCCTCTCTGTTTTCATTCAGCCTTTTGGTACTGCTGTGCCCCAAAACTGAGGCATGTTGGGTAGAGGATATGGAGGTTGGCTTACAATATTTCTGTTTCCTACTGTCTGATCCTCCTGTTCATGGCAATATACCCTGACTGTATCTGAATTCCTGTGTTCCTAGATGGCCTCCAACCAAATGATTTTACAGTAAGTGCAAAAATCTTATAATTCTTGTCTCCTTCTAGATCATACTAGATCACTTATGTGAGACTTTCTATAGGTCAGTGGCGCTTATAATCGCAACTAAGAAAACATATTATTCTGTGTATAATGTTTTACCACTGGCTAAGACCGAGATAATAACAGCATGGATTATGTGATATTCACTTTGTAATTCAGGTCTACTAGAAGTTTGAATTTTTATAAGCATTATTTTAAATCTTCTTTTAATACAATTCGTTTTTGTAGATCTCTCAGTAAAGCAGTTCTTTTAATTTTTTTCAGTGATAAAGAAGACACTGCATGAATATTTTTATCTGACATCAGAATACACAGAGGCGGATTTATCAAAACTGGAGCAGACAAAATCCGGAGCAGCTGTGCATGGTAACCAATCAGCTTCTCTCTTTCATTTACAAATCTTAACTGAACAAACTTAAGAAAGAAGCTGATTGATTGCCATGGGCAACTTCTCCAGTTTCTGTCTGCTCCAGTTTTGATAAATTCCCCCCACAGTGTAATATTTCTAGACAGTAAAGATTACAACACATCTAAACATTAAATGCATTCACGCGCTCACAGAAGCTGCATATTCAGTACGGTTGAAATTCACGGCGTCAATATTGATTTTGTAATTAAATGAGAACTATGAGGTGAGTGCTTTTCACTCACCTCATAGTTCTAGCCGACCTGTGACAATGAGACTGTCACAGGTTGGCTTAGTAGATCGGGAGGTGAGCAAACACATGCCGGTGTTCGCTCACTTCTCGATCCTGTCACGGCTCTCTGCCGTGACATGGGAGGGGCGGGATTCCCCCCTCCCCGCTCCGATCCGCCAGCGCTGACTGGCGGAACGGACGGGGGAGGGCGCGGGTACAGCTGGCTCTGCCTCTAGATAGGCAGAGCCAGCTGTCACTCACGCAGCTGGGCGGATCTCGACATCGATGTCGGGATCCGCTCCGGCTGCGGCGTCTCAGTATACCGCGAGCTGTAGCTCGCGGTATACTGAGCTTAGGGTGACGGGAGCTAGTTTGTGTCCTCCCGTTACCCTGAGGAGAACTATGGCCTAAAATCCTGACCTAAAATCCTTCTCCTACATGTCATGATCGTTTAAATCCTCTGTTTAGTAGCCTTTATGTTTGGGTTAATTTTAAAGATTCGTGTAAAGATCAGGTCAGCTAAGAGCTACTCGTTCCCACCTTGTGACTACTAAGTTACATTCATAGTCTGAGTGTTCACTGACACTGGGCCATATCACACTAGCAACTTTGTAGCAGCTGTAGGTCATGACAATACTTTTGTATGCATGTACAAACTGCTAATATGATCATCAGTAACTGCATTGGAAAACTTGAAAAACAACTGTAACAGGAAAATCTGTCAGCAGTTTCAAATGCTGCAGAAAGTCAATAGTCCTGCTTTAAGCAGTTTAAATATGTTCTTTAGCTGTGATGTCCTTGTATGTTATTCAGCAACAGGTCATGCAAGCATTTTATTTGTTACAGGGCTTGTATATAATGTCACTCCTTATATGGAATATCATCCGGGTGGTGAAGAAGAGTTAATGAAGGCAGCAGGAGCAGACGGTACACAACTTTTTGATGAGGTACAATACCATATAGTGTTTTGTTTTTTGTATTATTTTTACATTTAATTTGTATACTACTACCTTGCTATAGACATATACATTTCATTGTATAAAACAGATTTCATAATTCAAAAACTGCTTTTTGTGACTTTGTCTCTTTAAAAAAAAAAGAAAATACAGCTGCGAATAGGTATAAAATGGCATTCCTGCAGCAGTTCTTATTTCTCTTTGCTACGGGCAAATATCAGGCCATTCTGAATGGAAAAAACTTGGGTACTTATTGGTAACTACAAAGCTTATCTGACCCCTTTTGTCTCACACACATTCCTTTTGGCTAATGAGGTTAATTAATAATTTGTAGTCCAAGTTCTCTTTCTTTACAGATTTGTGCAGTGTATCATTTTAAGATATTTTTGTTCATAGGTTCATCGCTGGGTCAACTATGAATCCATGCTGAAAGAGTGCCTGGTTGGGAGGATGGCTATCAAACACACATCATTGTTGAAAGGTAATGGAATAGAACATCTTGACTCAGACATTTAAAGTAAGCCTGCCTGCTTCTTAAATCTCTGTCCCTTCCACTTTCCAATGCCAACCCCACCCCGCCCCCATTTAAAAGTGCAGTACTAGAACTTTAGTGACTCTGGCTCTGGCATTAGTGAATGGTTGGAATTACCATTGGGAAGGGACAGCACTTAGTGAAGACTTGGGTAGAAATCGAGGCTTGGTCTACATGAGGTGGCTGTTTCTTTTCCCTTTATTTTTACCTGGTAATCCTGCCAGTAATACTCCTCCTGTCTTAGGGTGACGACGCTTACTTACTCTACTGTAAACACATTTAGTTCTCGGAGGTAGCTGTGAACAATGTAACTGATAACAGTCAGCACAGGTAGAGAGCATAAAAAGTTATCAGCTGACAAGATTTCTTGCAAAATTATTTCATTTTTTATTTTTTTTGCACTTATTGAAAATATGTTTTTATTTGTATATTTTACAAACCACAAGGATTCAAATAAGAGGTTTGTTTACATACTCTTTAAAATATGCCTGCAAAGTGCATTCACAGGCACTCCCTTTCCCATGGAGACAACAGTTACTCAATTCCACTGCAGCATTCCTGTGTGCTCCTAATTTGAACCACAAGCAGCCATGGCTATGCACAGTGCGGTGGCACATTCTGCGATAGTCACAGTAGTAAAACTGTGATGTTCAGCTATGCTGGAGGGTGCACACTTTTACAGGAAGTTCATACAAAGAGTTTACAGGATGTGCACAGTACAGGGAGAGAAAATGTACAAAATAAGGCAGACTATTATGTAACAAATAATGCAGCCCTGTTTTACTTGCTGTACTCCATAAAAGGTAATATTCTTATGTTTAGGACTGGTTCCCACCTGGGCGTTTTACAGAGCGTTCGTACGAGCTGTAAAACGCTCAACATGTGAAAACCAATAACAGCCTATGGGCATGGTTCCCACGTAGGCGTTTTACAACGCGTAGGAACGCACTGAAAAACGGCCTACGCCCAAAGAAGTACAGGAGCTACTTTGGGGCGTTTTTCCACGCGTCTTCATTGGTATTCCCGAGTGTGGATTGGGGTTAACAAAGCGGTAACCCCGAGCCACACTCGGGAATACAGCGTACAGGTCTTACCTTGTCCGCGATCCTAGCTGTGTCCTCCGGTGGCTGCCGACTTCCGGGTTCCGTCCCTTCCGAGCGGCCGCGTCGCACGGGGGGCAGAGCCGGCGGGAAGTTTGAAAGTGAAAAAAAATAATAATTTAAAAAAAGAGAAAATAAGGAAAAAAAACAAAAAAAATCATACACGCGTTTCACTGAATGAAAAAACGAGCTGAAAAACGAGCAGGAAAAATACACTCAGGTGTGAACCCAGCCTTACAGTTTAGTTCTGCTTCAGGGCCCTTTCACACGATGGCGGTGCGTTAAAGGAGAATTATGAGGCGAGTGATTTTCACTCATAATCTGAGCCGACCTGTCACAATGAAACTGTCACAGGTCGGCTCAGTAGATCGGGAAGTGAGCGAACCCATACCGGCGCTTGCTCGCTTCTCGATCCTGTCACTGCAGAGAGCCGTGACAGGGGAGTGACTGGATTCCCCCCTCCCCGATCCGATCAGAGCCAGCTCACTCACGCAGCTGGGTGGATCCAGACAGAATTGTAGCTCGCGGTATACTGAGCTTTGGGTGACGGGAGGAAGCTAGTTTGTGTCCTCCCGTAACCCTTAGGAGAACTATGGGGAAAAGCCCTAACCCCATAGTTCTCCTTTAAACGATTAACACACGGTATCGCGCAATGCACCTACCATGCAGGAGGTGCTTTGCTATTCATTTGAATGACACCACAAATGCACCTCCCACCCGCAATGCAATCAACCGCAGTGCAATGTGCGGTACTACAATACCCAGCCTCTATATTCAGAGGAAGTACCATGGCATCACCTGTAACATTACATCACTTCTAATGTAAACACAATGCATTTGCTAGAAGCTCTTCTATGGAGTGCTCCTGGGATTAGTGCTGTATGCCAGCTGCAATACATGCACATTTCCCTGTGTTTTATCCCTTTAAAGAGACTACAAGTACGAAATATACCTGTTGATCTGCCAGAAATACTCTCATGCAATGTTTGCTGACAACACATAGCATTTTTTGTACACCGAGTGGTGTCAGTCCTGCAAGTTTTCTCTTGCCAAATACTACTTTTCCATCACCACAACATAAAGGCTAATCATTCTGTAGTATCAAGATAAGGACTGGGAGGGCTAATTTCTGCATTAGATAACACATAAAGTAAGCATAGGACACAGGACAGGTCTGAATTTCCGACATGATTAACAGGTATTTTTTTTTCCGCCTATCAAACTGATATAATAAAATGCTTTCAATTGTATATTTAAAGACCAAAAGAGAGTGAATAAGAGACATTCATTGTTAAGGTTTACGTTCAATTTAAAAGGGAACTTCAAATTTGAGCTCCAGGTAAACATTTTTTCTCATCCTTGCATTGTTTTAGCTTGACCCAATGTAAGTATGCATATTTGATATCTGGCCAGCCCACGGGGATCCTGTAAAGCCACTCCTACTAATACTGCTTTACAAGAATCTTCCAAGTCCTGCCTGGTGCTGTACTGAGCGACTTTCCCCTCTGCTCTAAAAACACAGGTGGTCACTCATCTGGCACAGTGGCCATTCATTGAATGAATACAGACAGTCCCCGGGTTACAAACAAGATAGGGACTATAGGTTTGTTCTTAAAGGAGAACTATGGGGTCAGTGTTTTTCCCCATAGTTCTCCTTAGGGTAACGGGAGGACACAAACTAGCGTCCTCCCGTTACCCTAAGCTCAGTATATACTGAGACGCCGGAGCGGATCCCGACAAGGACGTCGAGATCCGCCCAGCTGCGTGAGTGACAGCTGGCTCTGCCTATCTAGAGGCAGAGCCAGCTGTACAGGCCCCCTCCCCCGTCCGTTCCGCCAGTCAGCGCTGGCAGATCGGAGCGGGGAGAGGGGAATCCAGCCCCTCCCCTGTCACGGCAGAGAGCCGTGACAGGATCGAGAGGTGAGCGAACGCCTGTATGTGTTCGCTCACCTCCCGATCTACTGAGCCGACCTGTGACAGTCTCATTGTCACAGGTCGGCTAGAACTATGAGGCGAGTGGAAATCACTCCTCTCATAGTTCTCCTTTAAGTTTGAATTTGTATGTAAGTTGAAACAGGTACATTTTTTAAGTGTAACTCCACCCCAAATTTTTTGGATAGCATAGGGAAAGGTTAACCCCCTGTAAAGTTTGTTTTGCTGTGTGTGCACCTGTTTAGAAGATTTCACATCAATTTCTGTCCCTGGATTTTGAAAATGTTGGGTTGTCGTGGAAACAAGGATTGGTGATAAAGCTTCAGTGGAGACCACTTTTTTCCCATGTTAACTCTTACAGGAGTGAATTTCCCTTCTTAGGGGTAGATTTCCTTTCACTTCCTGTTGTCTCAAGGTCAGGAAGTGAGATTAAATCTCCCTAATGGGGATACAGACAGCAGTAAAAACCTCACAGTGACCCAGAAGAAGAGGTGGGCACTCCTCGTCTGCACGTCTAACAAGAGCCAACTTCCTGTAATGAACGTACAGTACTACGAACCAGACCCAAAAAGGCGGGCATTTCTCATCGGCACGAGCGTGGTAGCATTACAACTACCCCTGCTGTACAGTAATAGCCTCCGTTTGTATGCAGGAGTCGGATGTAAGTCGGATGTATGTAACTCGGGGACTGCCTGTTCAAGGAGATTTTTGAATGGTCAAGGGGCAGATTGTGATGTCATCACCCCTCGTCCAGTTGGACAATGCGTCACGTTCATTAATAGTGATAATTCTGTTTGACACTGGAGATAATTGAATGTGGACCTAGATTTTTAAATCGCAGTCAAATAGTGTGTTTTTTGTTTGTTTGTGTGTTTGTTTGTTTTTTGAGATTGTAGTCTTTGAAGAATTAAATTTTTCTTAACATTTTGTTAAACCTTTTGTGTCTCCTCATTACTGATTGGACTGAGAAGAAGGGGGTAGACCTCTGAAAGCTTGTCCTGAAAATGTTACTGCAAAACCAGAACAGTACTCAACTGTGTTATTTCATATATTGAAACAGATCAAATATTAAATTTAGTGTCTCACACAATGTACTATGGTGATATAAAGCAATCGCAACTGTGTATAAAGTCATAATCATAAAAAAATAGCTAGTAGCTGTTAAACCAAAACTATTTGTTTTGAACTAATGTTCAAGCCAGATATTGCTTTTAACCACCTGCCATCCAGCAGTCGTACCTAAACAGCCGGACGGGAGCCTTGTAGATGCGGGTGGGCGTTTTAAAACGTTCTTCCCCACCCCCACTCGTGCGCACAAAAACTAACTTAAATGTAAACAGCCTGTGATGGCTGTTTAAAAACAAATGTTCCGGCGGCTATAGAGCCGCTGGATTGCGTGTAAGTTGTGCGGGTCAGTACACAATCTCCCTCTGAACTCCTCTCCGGTGTCAGAATGCAGGAAGTCATGTATATTACATCACTTCAGCATTCAGCTGTCATTCCCAGCTATAGAAGCCGGTGAGAAACTGGTGAAGCAGATCTCTGCTTCAGCAGCTTCTCTGTGGGTCCCTAGGTGACATTAGGGGCCTTGGAGACCCCTGATGTCTCCATAAAGAGGACCTGTCATGTAAATTGGCTATCACATAGGGGACTTCTTATCCCCCTATGTAATAGCAATAAAGTTAAGTTAAAAAAAAAGTTAAAAGAAGCATAACAAAATAAAATCACATATTAAAAAAGAAATAAAAATGTAAAATTCCCCTATTGCACATACACAAGCAAACATGAGTTGGGTGCGCCTACTTGCGAAAACGACGATTGCGACCATTGCGTCACAAGTTACATATCAGTCAAGCAAAACAAATGACAAATGCACTCAACAAGACGCGTATCCAAACCTCTGTTGTTAACATTAGTGGTGAGACAAGTTTTTTTACATGCTGGCTTGTGAGTGTGCCATGATAACTTTCTACTGTTTTACTGTTTAATGCCCATTTCGTGTGCACCTTGCTGTATGGCTGGTGATGAATTGTTGAGTGCGTTTGTCATTTGTTTTGCTTGACTGATTTGGTGCAGTGATGCATGGGGGTTCTCAGCTGCCATTGGGATGTGCGGGATCCCTTGTGCGTTCCTGTGCCTTTTAAGGGAGGTCGGACTTCCTCCTGACAAACCTGCACCCAATTTTAAATCTTCTGCCCCCATGTGCTCCAAGATGGAGACTCTCATAGTTTAGAGTTAGGACCGCACTAAAGAGGTGCCTTGGCGCGGCTGTCGGCTTTCAAATTTTCTGCAGAAGACGTGTATCCAAACCTCTGTTGTTAACCTTAGTGGTGAGACAAGTTTTTTTACATGCTGGCTTGTGAGTGTGCCATGATAACTTTCTACTGTTTAACACGTTACATACCACCGTGAATGTCGGATCGCGAGTGATAATTCAAGGGCCATTAATCTTTGATAACACCAAAGTGATGAGCAGTAAAAGCTTTTAAAGTGTCACCTATGGCCAATTTTGGGTGTGGTAGTTTTTTGCAATTTTGCGGCGCGCACGCAATTTTAAAGCTTGACATATGTGATGTCTATTTACCAGATGTGACCCCTGTCTTTTATATTGTACCAAAAAATGTAGGTGATAATTAATGTAATAACATAGGGAAACAGGGTTTTTTTTCAAAATGTTCAGTTTTTCTTTTTTGTATATTGTTAAAGTTAAAAACCCCAGTGGTGATTTTAAATACCACCAAAAGAAAGCTCTGTGTGTTCCCAAAAAATGGTATGAAATTAATTTCAGTACAGCGTTGTATGACTTAATAAATGTCAAAGTACTGCAGCACTGAATACTAAAAAATGGCCTGGACAGGAAGAGGG
This sequence comes from Nanorana parkeri, assembly GCF_000935625.1. NCBI lineage: Eukaryota > Metazoa > Chordata > Amphibia > Anura > Dicroglossidae > Nanorana > Nanorana parkeri. The sequence continues at coordinate 1,294,081 of NW_017306512.1, forward strand.
TTTAACACCCTGGGTCTTCAAGTAGTTAATGCTTACCGTTTGTACTAAACATCCATTCCAGCCTGAGATGTTGGCTGCACAGCAACATTTTAAGACCCAGCTTCACTTAGTATTTTGATTGTGCCTGCTTAGTACTCATCATAAAAGAGCATATTTAGCAATTGAAGCTTGAAAGCCACATACAATAAGTGAACAAGCGTGCTTTTATTACTGTATTAATAAAGTTTGATGTTTTAAGAGGCTTTTAAAGAATCTAAGTGGGGGGAAATATGCAAATACGATGTCGGAATTCGTATAGATTCACAATTTCTGCTAATGCCATGGCTGAATACATGATTGTAGAAGGAAAAATAAAATTAGGCATAATTTGCCATTATTTTCCAGCTGAATGATATTGTTTTTCTTGGTATACAGAGCTATAGGCGAAAATATTTATAGCAGTATAAATAAAAATTTTTTTGCTAATTTTTTTATACAGCCACAACAAGGCAAAAACATATACATGTCCACACAAACAAACATAAGAAAAAGAAGAAAATTTCCTGAATTACCAATAGCGCATAACAAATATCTATACAAGACTGACTCCATAGATTATGAACCCAGGAAAAAGCCTCAAACAAAAAAAAAGGAAATAAATAAATACAAATAAATTGGATACCCTCTTAATAAAACCATAATTCCATGTTCCAAAACCCTCCCCCAAAATTCCCACCCTAAAAGGTTCATCGAGCTGTAATCAATCCAAATATCCCATTTACTGAGGAACGCATTATGATTCTCTCTACCTATTGCTATCCACTTTTCAGATTCCATAATACAATTAACCTGCCTTACCCAATCTGATCTTAGGTACCTTTTGGCTCTTCCAAAATCTCGGTATTAACCTCTTTGCTGCATTTAGGAGATGAGGCAAAACTGTAGCTTTTATATTTAGCCTTTGACACAGGCATCAAATGCAGCAAAAAGACCTCCGGAGACAGCGGGAGAGTCTCACCCAAAATGGTCTGTATTTGTTCTCAAATATCTTGCCAAAAATGCAAAACAATACCGGCGCCTTCAAATCCAAAAAGAGCCCAGCAGTAAAAATACAGCAAACACGGTGGAGGCAGCTCCCACAGATTAGATGGAACACCAGTCTATGAGAAAAAGAACAAAAGAGAGTGCCTCCATAGTGTAAAAATGTTATTTAATAGTAAAAACACGCAGCTCTAAGGCTGTACTTACAACAGTTCGGTAGAATAAAAACCAGTAGAATAGGGTGAGAGGACGGAACCCCTGGCAGGGAGAATCTGGAGCGATGTAAAACACCAGTAACCTCGATCCCTGTATTGATAAACGGTTAACGCATTTCTGGGGCACGCCCCCCTCATCAGATGAAGGGGGCGTGCCCCAGAAACGCGTTAACCATTTATTAACATTTAACATTACATTAAACAAAAAAAACATAACATTTTTACACTATGGAGGCGCTCTCTTTTGTTCTTCTTCTTCATCTTGCCAAAAAGGCTTAAGCTAAGGGCATGCCCACAACACATGTAAATATGTCCCCTGTAGACCACAGTTCCTCCAACATAGAGGAGAGACATTTTGATAAATTTTCCCTAGAGAATATGGAACCCGATACCACCGGGTAAGCACCTTATAATTGGTTTCTTGGACTCTGGAATCTATAGATGAATTATGGGCCCACGCTAGCTAGTATTTGATCCTTCTGTATGTCCAAAAAAGTCACCCCCATGTCCCTCTCCCATTCTCTCATAAAGTGCAAAGAACCTTTTGAGCTTATTTTCAATAACATTTAATACATAAGAGATAGAGAGCAACTAGGGGGAGACCTAGAATCACATAATTTGTGTCCCAAGTGGCCTAATTAGACTAATATGTTCCCGAAGGAAGTTACTGAGTTGTTGATAGCGCCAAGCATCTAAAGGCAATGTGCCCCTTTTTTCCCTCAGTTCCTCCAATGGGATAAGAGCGTTCCCCACCATAAATCTGCCCAAACGAACATCCCCATTCACCACCCAAGTCCGAAAATATAATAAGTGCCTTCCTGGTATAAACCAGGGGAAACCACCAATTGGTGCTAAAGGGGATATATTAGGGACCAATTCTCCCCTTTTATTTACTGTATCCCATACCTTTAAAGTGTGTGTAGTCAGGGGCGATACTGTGGCTGCCAAACCTCTACTGGCCGATGGTAGCCAGTGGGCATTAGCTACATTTCTACCGGCCATATATTTTTCCAACAGAACTCACTGCTTATCCTTCTCATAGTACTGCCAATGTAGTATCCTCTGTAATGCAACAGCCTTATAATAAAGAGAGACATCTGGCAGTCCCAAGCCGCCATTTTGTTTGCTGCGCCTCAAAATATCATATGACAACCTTTGTTTTCTGTTACTCCACACAAATGTCAAAAACAAACTACGTAGTTGTTTAAAAAAAAAAAGACGGCAATCTAATCGGTATTGACTGTAAGAAAAATAATATTCTCGGCAGAATGTTCATTTTCAAGATATTTATGCGGCCTAACCAAGTAAATGTGGTTTTATCCCAAGAGCCAAGGTCCTTAGTAATCACTGTATACAATGGTACATAATTAAATTCATACATTTGTCTCAATGAACTTGAAAGCTCAATTCCCAAATAACGAAAATGCTGTGAGGCACATTTAAAAGTAAATGAGGACTTCAAGCTATGACTAACGGCCGGAGATACATTTAATGGCAACATTTTTTACTTCAAATAATTAATCCGAAAATTAGATATATTACCATATATACCTAGTTCTTGTAGTAGATTAGGAAGGGATATCTGTGGTTGAGTAAGGAAAAATAAAATATCATCTGCGTATGCTTATAATTTATGTTCTTTATCCCCTACTTTAATTCCATGTATGGCTGAATTGTTTCGAATCTTAGTTAAGAGGGGTTCTAACATTAATACAAATAATAAAGGAGACAATGGACATCCTTGTCTCGTTCCATTTTGTATAGTAAATGGGGAAGATACTAAGCCATTGACTCTTACTCTAGCTTCTGGTTTACTATAAAGTGCTGCAATTCCCTGCCTTATATTCGCTCCTATGCCAATTACCTTTAATGTCTCCTCCATAAACATCCAATCCACCCTATCGAATGCCTTTTTAGCATCTGTTGACAATAAAAGACATGGTGGAGAAGCCGAACTAGCTTCTATCCAATGAATCAGATTAAGAGCTCTATTAGTATTATCGCGTAATTATCTTCCTTGTATGAAACCTGTTTGATCTGGATGTACCAAGGCTGGGAGGAGACCTCTGAGTCTATTGGCCAGTATCTTCGAAAAAAATTCACATCTGTATTGAGAAGGGATATTGGTCTGTAATTTTGGGGTACAGTAGGATCTTTGCCCTCTTTAGGTATTACTGATATATATGCTGACAGAAATAAGGGTAGTATAGGTTCTCCAGAAATAATTTTATTAAATAATCTACACATCTGGGGGCCTAATAGCAATAAGAACTTTAAATAATAAGCTTTCGTAAACCCATCAGGTCCCGGACTTTTCCCGTTAGGGAGGCTTTTAATCACTGATTCGATCTTATGTACTGTTATAGGCCTATCTAACTCCTCAGCCTGCTGGGCTGACACTTTTTTGCTATTTTCCATCTCCAGGTGCGTACGTATAAATGAGCGCTTGTTATCTATAGATATTGGAGATCCTTCTCCCGGCAGATTGTATAATGCAGCATAATATTGCCGAAAAACCTCCAATATCTTAGAAGTATGTTGGACCATATATCCCGAAGTAGTTTGCAACTTTGATATACAAGTCCGGGTTCTTTGTTTTTGTAGTGCCCTTGCCAACATTTTGCCACATTTATTACCATGTTTATAAAATGTATGAGATATAGATCTTGCACTTTTACACACCCGTTCTTCTAATAATCAAGTTAGAGCCGACCGCAAAGACTCTAAATTCTGCTCATCTATAGATGAGCCATTTCTTTTATGTTTTAATTCTGCCACTCGTAATTGTTCTAATAATGTAGCCAACTCCTTCTTTCTGGCCTTATTCAAATACGAGACCCTTGAGATCAATTCTCCCCTAATAACTGCCTTATGGCCCTCCCATACCGAGCTCCAGCACCTCCCCAGCCTTATTCAGGGCAAAGAAAGATTCTATGGCTTTCGTAACAAGACCTGATGTAGTCATGCATTAGACCTGTTTTCAATAACCAAGCAAATCAGAAAATGACTTCCTATTGATCTTAGAGGATAGCTCAGATACACAATGGTGTACAACTTTGTCCATTTTTAAACTACTGTACTTAAAATGTAAAAAAGAAAAGTAAACCAGAAGAAAAGAAAGAGAAAAAGACCCTATATACAGAATGGAGTGAAAAGGAGAGGAAAAGAGGAAGAAGAGCAGAAAAAGGGGGGTTAAGAGCAGAAAGGTAGGGGAGCCCATTTAGGCATCTCCACTTGCTACCACCCCAGCACCTGAGTTCACGCTCAGGGATCTTTATACCAGGGAGGAAGTGAATTATGCATTCACTGGGTGTATCAGCAATGAGCACTTGTGTTTACTCGAGAAAAGGGAGATACATGCTGGGGTAGGCTGCCAGACGGTCACCTAAATCCACATCCTTCAGTTTGTAAATGTGATATCAGATTTCTTCCCCAAAAGTTCAATGTTTAGGGCATTGCCAAAACATATGCAAAAGTGTCACACCTCCTGCACATAGGCAACACCTGCGGCCAAATTTTATGTAGAATCGTAGGACCCTGTACCAGCATGTTGGAATTTTATATCCAGATTCCTGAAATCTACCTGAGATGGAGGACCTGTAAGCAAATGACAACATAGCATCTCTTTGTGCTAGTGTAAATTGGGTTTGGATGTCTCTCTCCCACTTGGGGGAAAAAGCGGAGGAAGAATTGGTCCCAGGGGCTCAAAAGTAGAGAGTATGTGTGGGCTAAGGCCTGTCTAAATGTACCCTTTTACCCTTTTTTTTTTTTTAGCACAACATTTTTCATAAGGGGCAGTCCCACAGGTGGCGTCAAACTTCTCCAGTAAAGTGCTTAAAAAATGTTTTATCTGGAGCTCTTCTCGAATGCTGTTGATCAACCCAGCCATATTAAAAGTTGATTTATTGTACACAAATGCAGAGAGTATAGCGCAACACAGTGCATACTCTGAAGTGCTTGCTCATGACTGAATGATTGAAGCCCGCACAATTTCATTAATTTTTTTAAATCATTTTCAAAGAGGAGATTGACTTTGGAAGTAAACATGATCTACTCATTTTGTAAACCAGGGTCTCTGTCTGGTTGCCTGTGGTTTATTGTTCAGTGTATGAATTATTCATGGCCCAGCTGTGTTTATTGGTGTTGTATAACTGTGAGAAAGAATTCTCACTTTTTCTAGCAGTATTACCATTGGGACAGCAAGTCAATGGAATTCAGACAGAGGTTCTAACTCGTCTACACCCTGTCTGAAACTAATATGGAAAAACAAATGGCTGGTGTGCCATTTTAAGTCGGGTATAATGCATTTTAATCACAAGTTTCTATGCACACTTTACTATATTATGTTTTGATTTTTTTTTTCTTTTGTTTGGCCATTTTTTTTTCTTAAAGTCTCAATTTTTTTTACAGGCTTAATGTCGGCAGGCAACAAAGCAGCACAACATCTAAATGGTCAGTTTGCAAAGCATTTACATATGAAAATGTTATTTGTTGATATTATTTTATCCCCTCTTGCTTAGGGTGGCTGACAGACAGCATAAGCTTGTGTTTGTATTGGCTTTTTCTTAGTATCACATTTGCTTACTGTGGAAGTGTGCCCAGGAAGCAGCACTGCATGATAGAGTAAAATGTTCCTCATATTGTTAGTGCTACATAGTACATTACCAAGGGGTGTATCTATAAAATATTCTCAAAGCCATTTGTCCTGCGAATCTCTGTGAATGGGGGCAAAAACAAACCTATTTAGGATAATTTTTCTAATGAAATATCACAAAAATACTGCATTATTCTTGCTAGATGAAGCTGAAGAGCATAAGAAATAAATACTTTGTGAAGGTGCTCCCCAGCTCTGTCTAATGGCCATATTACAGTATTTTCCAGTGGAATTCCTGATATCAGACACATACTAATATCAACTTCCAGCTGAAGTAAAGAACCATGGTGTGCCCCCCTCAATCAACTATTGAAAGCATGTGCCAAGCTGCCTAATAGACCCACTCCTTTTGGGAAGTGGGGGTGTAGAACCGTTTTCAACTTAGAGCTGAGATTTGCATATATCACATTGTGTTGTGCTATGCTCTCCGCATTTGTGTTATGGGTTCAGAGGTCCCAGGGCATGGAAGAACTAATTTTCAAAGAAACAAGCCAGTGTCCAAGTACCTGCTACCGAGCTAATCATACACTTTTTGAAGACCGTTTCACTGTACAGAGTAAATTGCATCTAACCATGATCTGCATTATTTAAAGGTTAATGTGGTTCTGCACAGTATCCTAAAAGCATGTTTTATGGTAAATATTCTTTAGGTGCAGTATCTGAAAGCCAACTGCCGTATGAAGATAAACCATTTCACCCCAGGTTAGTCTGTGTAGCATGAAGTATCACCAATTTTGTGTACATTTGTGTCTGGAAAGATTAAAAGGGAGTATTCAAAATAGTGATAACGTGTTAAGTGATAGTTTAGTAAGAACATAAAATTATATATGCTTGGGCCTTAAAAAAAGGCATATCTGTATAACAAATAAGTCAAGGCAACTGGACTTGCTGTATTTTTTCTTGAAGACGTTTCACTGGTCATCCAACCGGCTTTCTCAATTCTAAATTGAGAAAGCCGGTTGGATGGGGGGGGAGGGGGGGTTATGAATGGCAGAAGCAGCTTAAATTATTCAGGAATATTTTGTTCCAGTGTCAAATGTCATTTGCAAAATAAATGTGAAGCTAAGCAACATTGAGCAATTGTCACTATGTTGCCTTGAAGAAGGAATCCTGCGTGGCCCTGGAACGTTGGCAAATTGACGCTTGTGACATGTTTCTTCAATAAATAAGCAAAATAATTGAATGCTTCTTTCCACAGAGTGCTGGTGATCTCTGTTTTTACACCCCCCACACACACACACTCCTTTTTAATTTTTTAAAAATAGATTGACACAATAAATATATATTCTACATGCACAATGAGACAGACTGAAACCGTTGAAACCATTAGGGTCTGTGTCGATGGGCTTTTGTTCACTTCAGCAGGTTTTACATTTCCATACAAGTCTATGTGAATGCAAAAACTGCTTGAAGCAGATCAAAAGGTCAACAACAGGTTAAATGCACCTCTCAATAAAATCTCTATGATCTCAGAAGCTCCTCATACTGTTGCCATAGACACAAGCCCAAAGCCTATTGACACAGGCCCTTAGACGTTTGCTAATAAATGCATTTAGCAGAATTTATGACTAGAGCCTTTTTGTATATGCAAAGGCAGCTGTGCTGTGCCAAAAGCCTAGCTAATCCTCTCTTGTCAATGTTTATCTAATGTCCGCTTCCCACTTGAGAGTATATTTGAGGGGAGGGAGCAGGACAACTAGAAATGAGCAACTTAGGGTAGATAACCAATATCTTGCAAGTGTTGGTCCTGATCAGATACCCTCGAATTTGGTGGAGGTAGCCTAATGTTTTGTTCCTAGGTACCTCAGGATCGCATTCTTCATAATATAATGAGATTCTTTTAAGGGTTTTAAATATTTGAGGGTAGTGGTAATGAGAAGAAGCTCTGTTGGTAATACTACTTGAAAAGGCCAAGTGAGTCCCAGCCTGGGATAAATAGGGGATTTCCTGAGAAAGCAGAAAGAGGTAGGTGGGGGCACATTAGCTGATGCTGTTGCATATTCTCAGGGAGTGTATTGTATTGCAAAGTTGAAGTTTTTTTTTCTTAGGGCATGAGGGATCTATAGGATGCTGGACACATAGATAGGGGGGACACATGTAATAATGCTAATTGCAGCTTTTACTAGCATGGGCAATATGGTAAACCCAAGGCTCTCTGAAGTTTGTTTGGGTAAATAGTTTTTTTTGGCTACTTAATGTTCATTTGGAATTTGATCAAATTCCAAATGAACATTAAGGCCTCATACACACAGGACATTAGCCTGTGGCTGGGGATTCCTGCGGAAAGAACAGACAGTGTATCTACAACCAAGAGCAAATATTTAACCTCTTGCCGTCCGCCCGTTAAGAAAAAACGGACGGACGGCTGACTCCTATCTGCGGGTTGCCGTCTGGCCATTTTTTTCCTGCTCGCGCGTAGATGGGAAGGGGGTTTAACACCGCGGATGTCAACTGGTTAATATATTGCAGCTCACTGGTCTTTTAGATGTAATGGCTGCATTATTTGTTCTTTTATTTAGGCTTTATTTCCTTTATTTTTACCTGATGATCCTACCAGTAAAACACTTCCTGTCCTAGTGTGACAACGCTCACTCACTCTACTGTATCTGTAGCACAGGAGCATTGTTATCCTAGGACAGGAAGTGTGTTTTGGACTCTTCCCGTCTTTCATAACATAGGGGAGTGTTAGGATTTCAGTGCAGTAGAGGCAGAGTACACGGGGAATTAGTGGCTCATTGGATTTCTGCAGGATTGACAGGTATTTATTGCACCTATCAAACAGATGTTAAAAAATCCTTTCAGTGGTTTATTCAACAAATCTAAGGGAAGAAAGGAATGAAAAGTTTATTATTAGAGTTTACTTGACAGTTGACAGTTTCACCCTCCTTAACAAGCCCAGACATTTAATTCACAGTTTCAACCCCCTCAACCAGCCCGGGCAGATTGTTCACTATCTGTACTGTGACCTGGCAGAAGACAGATCAAATACCACAAGGGCCATAAGCTGACACTGACATTCTAATTTGATAGAGAGAATACAAGTAATAACAACATTCCTGACTGGTTCTTTTTAAGCGGTGGGTCTTGGACTAAGGTAGTTAGAATAATTAAACCCTAGAAAATATGTAATATATTGCAGCTTACCAGCCCTTAGATGTGGTAGTTGCATTTTAAACAAGCAGAAAATACCAGTTAATTATGCCAGAAATGCAGTGTACTTATCACTTTCTGTTAACTAACCTGGAAGCAGAAACAATTGTGTAAATATTTAAACCCCCTAACTAGGGATGTCCCGATATCGGGCATTTTAGTATGCCCCGATACTAAAGGTTGATACCGGCCCTTTACATTTTTAAACTGGATCGGCTGCCTGAGGTCCCACACTTGCTGGGACCTCAGGCAGCCTGCTGGGGACCTGGCAGTAGCTGTCTTTGACAGTACCTGTCCGGTCCCACATCTTCTCCTCCTCTTCCTCGGCGCAGGCACAGCACTGGACAGCGCCACACCGCACATACAGACCCAGCACAAGACCGGCACCCATCCATTCAGCTCACCACCCACCTTTTGGGCCAGCACCCGCCCGTTCAGCCCAGCACCTGCCTGTCCTGGTGAGATCTGCACGCCGCCTTGGTGAGATACTGCCCTAAAATCATTAGTCTGTATTGTTGTAGAAAAAAATGTCACATGCCCCTTTAAGAAAAAGTATCGGTAATTGGTATCGGCGGGTACCTGAGGGAAAGTACTTGTACTCGGCCTTAAAAAAATGGTATTGGGACATCCCTACCCCCAACATTTTCCATGTAATGGAGCTGAACAAAGACAGACATAGTTGTAGTCCAGCCTGGATGGCATCGGCAGCTATGGCTTCCTTAATAGATATAGTGTAGAGTAGTAAGTATAGCCACCCAGTAATTCTGTTATTTGCAGGAATACCAGGTAGAAATATAGGAATAAAAGCCTAAAAAAGAATAGTAATGTAGCCGCCGCATGTAAGAATTGGTAAGCTGCTCTATAATACATGTATGTTTTTTTTTTTTTTTTTTTTTTTTTTGGGTGTTCAAAATTATTTTTTTC
>NW_017306512.1:1304312-1356887 GCF_000935625.1 Nanorana parkeri
CAGAATTATATTTTACATTCCCAAATCCATGAGTATCAAAGGTCTATAGCCCCTATGGTTTGATTATTCTTCGCATATTTTTTTCTTGCTGCATAAAAAAAGAAAATCAATTGCTTTTATAATCTAGCTCATACTAATTGTCTTGTGTAGTATAATTTAATAAATGGAAGTGAAATTGCACAGTCACTTTAAATCAAGGCATGTATTCTCTCTCTCTACAGTGCCCAGCTAACAATTACATTCACTGTTTGAGTACTGTAATAGACTGCTCTACAATATGTCCGCAGCCTCACTAACAGCAGAGAGCATTAGTAAACTCCCTGTAGCATATTTGTAATAATGACTTAATGAGGCTTAATGAAAATTATTTGGCAGTGTAATATACATTTTACTGATGTGGTTTCTCATCAGGTAGTAATCATATAAACAGGACCTACAACCATAAACAAGTAAAGCTTGGTTTTGAGTACTCTGTACTTAAATGTTTTCATGTAAACAGTTACAATTTTTTTTTATTATTAATTAACATCCATGTAAATAAAGTATAAAAGTGCAGCTGATTAGCAGTAAGTGTTTACAGACGTAGCTTATTAATTATGGATTCTTTGTATACAAGTTAGTGCATACCTGAAGCTCGGCTAAAAAAAAAGAACGAGCCACAAACAGACATAACAAGGTGCCTTATGTATTTGTACAAAGCAACATATATTAACCCCTTCCTGAAACTGCATGTTTATGTATGGACAAATGAGTTGTGCTTTCAAGCAGTAAAGAGGTATTTTATAACCTTTACTGAAATAAACATCAGCTTTTCATATACAGTATTAGGTCTATCTTTTGAAGACAGCTGTAGTCGTGGTGAAAAGTATTAAAGTATTATTAAAGCCTCACGTGTTTTTGCATTTATCTACTGCTAGCAAGCAGTAGATATATGCAAAAACTTTAAAAAAACTAAAACTTTTCAAACAGGTTTAAACTTTCCTGTGTCTTCGCCGTGCGCTCCCGTCCCAACATCTGAAGAGTCTCGGGTGGCCGCAAAGGATCTTGGGGCGGGCGCTTTCACAGTTCAAACTGCGCACCCGCACAGACTCCGTGGGACATCAGAGGAGTCAGCGCTGGATCAGAGACCCGCACCAGTGCTGGAGGGACTCTTGAAAACTACACTAAAGAAGAAGATGATCTTTTAATGCCACTTTAAGAGTGTTGGTTTTCATCCCATTGTTCACTGCCTGTGAAAAGTAATCAGCAGTTAGGAACTAAAACACTTGCTGGTGGCACTGTGGTCCCCAGAGGGTGGGTGAGTTAATTGCCACTGTGCCTCCCAGCAGTTGGCAGATCCCAGAAATTAGTTTCCACGTGCTGCTGGAAGGATATTTCGCTTGACCTTAGGAGTTTCACAGTGCCTAAGTATTTTACCTGTTTTCTTGTTAATGCTGATCCACTGCTTTTACCCTTAGAATCTGCTACCTGTACCCATGGGCCTTCTACCTTATAGTCATTCCGGCAACTATTGCTGACCTGTCTTGCTCTCTTTCCTTGTATCTGCGCCTTTCCCCTAGTAAGTTAGTTTGTTTTCACATGTGTTCACTAGGATTTTTATAGGTTTCTGTATTTTTGCTAGCACTGCAGGATACCAGCATGTGTTGAAATTTAATGTATTTATGTAATAATACTTTTGGCATGAAACTCCATCATCCATCTCTTTTTCTTGTAATACAGAAAGCTGTATTGCTCTTCTGTACTTGGAGCGGTTATGTAGTGAAGATTATTAAAGCATTATGACCAGAATTAGTGCAGTCACAAAGGATTAACCACTTGCTGTCCAAAGCAATTTCTTACTATTTGCAAACGCATGATAAAATCTGAAATTTTGTCTAGAAAACAACTTTAAACCTCCAAACAAGGATATATTTTCTGAAAGCAGAGGCCCTGTAGAATAAAAAAAATGCTAGTTGCAATGTGTTTTGTCGCACGGTATTTATGCAAATGTTTATCAAACCAGTATTTTTAGGATAAAATACACCAAAATAAAATTTCATGCAAAATATAAAAGATGGGGTCACATCGGGTACATAGATACCAAACATGTCAAGCATCAAAATTGCGTTCCCCGTGAAGCCGCAAAAAACTTCAATACCCAAAATGTCCCACAGTGGACACATTAAAAGCTTTTATAGCTCATCAGTTTAGTGCTAACAGTGATTAATGGCTCTATAATTATTGCTCTTATTCTGATGTTCGCAGCAATATGTAACGTGTAGCGCAATTTCCGGTTTTGCGAGTAGTCGCACCAACGCATGTTTGCGTATGTATGTACGTGCACGTGGGGGGCGGAGGACTTTAAAATATAATTTGTTTTGCATTTTTTTAATATATTACTTTATTATTATAAATATTTTAAACACTTTTTTTTTACACAAAATGTATTGCTAACAAGCCCCCTATGTAATAGCAGATAGGGTGTGACAGGTCCTCTTTATGGAGTCATCAGAGGTCATTCAGACCCCTAATGTCGTCTAGGGACCCCAAAGAAGCTGAGGAAGCAGAGATCTGCTTCCCCAGAGCCGGAGAATGTAAACAGTGACACCGGAAGTGATGTAATACAAATCACCTCCGGGTCCAATGATCGGAGAAGAGATTAGCAGCTAGAAGCCTGCACGGAGGACAGCCTGGGGAAGCCAGCAGAAGGGAGTGGGCGCAGCACATTTCACGGATCGGTATAAACGATGGATCGCTTGTACATTAACAACTAGATATGTGCGATTCAGATCGTTCCGAAATTCGATTTGGATGAATTTTCGGAGATTCGGATACATCCGAATTCCGAATTAAAGCTAAGACGAATGCAAACGAATCCGAAATTCCCGATTTCCCGAAATTCGTTATTAAACGAATTTCGTTGCAGGAAAACGACATTAGGAAAAAATAAATTACAACAGTTACCTTCTCCAACAGTTCTATGGTTAAAGTACAGAAGCAATAGCGTAGAGGATAGGGGACAGGTTTGCCATTGTTAGGGTTGCAGGTTCTAGTCCCGGGTAAGGTAGTGGATAAAGATTTTTTTTTCTTTGCTTTTGAATTGGCATTCTCCTATTGACCTAAATGACTAAATGTAATTTCTCATTTTGCTATTGGACAAATTCTGTTGCAGCAAAATTATTATTTTTTTTTTTTTTTACAGACTGCAGAAAATGAAAAAAAAAGTGTGAGGTTTCCCCCCAATTCATACCAGACCCTTTAGGTCTCGTAGGAATGTTAGGAGGGACCCCCCTTATAACACACACACAAAAAAAAGGTGAAAAAAAACGTGGGGTCAGCCCATTTTACATACTCAGCTGTCAAATGCTACATATTGCATCCATATATATATCAAATGCTTCTTGGGTTAAAGTACAGAGGCTATAGAGTAGTGGTTAAAGCACAGGCTTGCCATTGATAAGGTCCCAGGTTCAAGTCCAGGCCACGGTGTGTAAAGTTTTTTTTTTTTTTCTTTGCTTTTTAATTGGCATTCTCCTAACGTTCCTACCAGACCCTTAAGGTCTGGTAGGAATTTTAAAGGGGACCCCAGCCCCAAAAAACGGGGGGGGGGAAACGTGGGATCCCCCCTACAGTCCTACCAGACCCTTAAGGTCTGGTAGGAATTTTAAAGGGGACCCCAGCCCCAAAAAACGGGGGGGGGGAAACGTGGGATCCCCCCTACAGTCCTACCAGACCCTTAAGGTCTGGTAGGAATTTTAAAGGGGACCCCAGCCCCAAAAAATGGGGGGGGGGAAACGTGGGATCCCCCCTACAGTCCTACCAGACCCTGGATCCGAGCACAGGCCCGGCAGGGCAGGAAAGAGGGGGGGGGCGATCGAGCGCCCCCCCTCCCTGCGCCTTACCAGGCCACGTGCCCTCGGCATTGGGAGGGTTAAATCAAATAGTTAGTAAAAAGTCCAGACTTTTGACAAAATCCTTTAAGTAAAAAAAAAACAAACAGTCAATTTTTGACTATTCCTTTAATAAAAAACATTTTAAAAAATGGCTCCATCGATGTAATCCAGAGTCAGGATGCAGGACCCCCGCCGACCCGCAGAAATAAAAAAAGTCCTGCCGCAGACGACCACCCGAATCTGACGAAAACTAACCGCAAAAAAATGACATTCAGTTTGAAAGTCAACAGATGTAAAGTGTAAAGTTTTTTTTTTTTTTCATAAAACGAATTTCGGCAGCACTACCGCTAACGAATTTCGTCCGAAACTAATTTAATTTCGGACCCGAAAAACGAAACTAAACAAATTTTTTTTTTTCAAAACGAAACTAAACAAATTTTTTGCTGGTGCACATGTCTATTAACAACCATTGTTGGCTGTTTAAAATGACACTAAGAACAAGGATGTAGCAGCAGCCGTGTTTTTGAAATAACCACTTCTGTGGGTTGCCGTATATTTATGTATTGCGGTCCGGAAGTGGTCAAAATATTTCTCCTCATGAAGGAATTAAAAATTTGTATATATTTTAATCACATTTGTCAAAAAATAATTTGTATGTATAGGTAAAATATGTTTGGGGGATTTTTGTTTTGGATAGAGTGGAGAAGGGTTAAAGTAGTATAAAACTCTCAAACTTTCTTCAATTATGAATTCAGATCAAACACATATACTGTACATTGCCCAGCAAGTATACATGTTTGACCAAGCACTTACATTGAGCATATTTCTGAACAGCTGGTTCCAACTAGAGATGGGAAGGGCTGGAAAAAAACTGAAAAATTGGGGGGGGACATGTTTTTTTCCCATTTTTTCCCCCAGCTGTTTTTGGGGTTTTTTCCTGAAAAATTGAAATAAATAAAAAAAGAGTGTGGAATATGTTCTTTTACAATGATAAATAATATATCTTTGACATGGTATTCAAACTATATAACATGAAGACCTTAATGAAATACTTAAAGTCCTAAAATTATTGCACATTCACTCACCTGAAAACAAGCAAATCCTGAAATACAATTCAAGTAACACTCTACTTCTCAAACTCAAAAAGAAATATGCATTTCTGCCACTAGGGGCACTGCAGAGGAAAGGCTCCAGTTTAGTTAGCTTGTGGGCTCTATCTTGTACTTCCTACAGTTGGGTGATTGTTGGTATGATAGTAGAGGATAGTTTCTGTCCTCTCAGGCCTTAATTGACAGGTAAGAGGGTACATTTGTCTGACACATGAGTTTATCTTTATAACCTTAAAATGATTCCTAATAATATTCTACACAATCACAGTATGATGTTTACCTATAGTCCTCCCCTCAGTAAAATGGTGAGACCAACATCTAGAGTTTGGAAAAATTTCCACAGTGCAACCTCTGCTGAGAGCAAAGCTGCAATTTGCAAATAAGAAATACATTTTTTAAAAGCAAGTTTAGTTTATTTACTGAATAAGCTGTACTTTTATTTCAAGCATAATACTTTTATGTACACAGCATTTCACATTCCTAGTGTATTAAAATGATTTTCAATTTGTAAAAATACTCCACACTGATTTTTTTTTATTATTGTTCCGAAAATTTCTATTTTTTTCGGAAAAAAACATGGAATTTTTTTTTTCTTGGCTTGAAAATGTGCGTAAAGTTTGCATCTCTAGTTCCAATTCTCAAGAACAAAATCTCCAACAACTGTTTATCTGCTAGCTTGTAGAAGGGTTGAGGGAGGAGAAGGAGCCAGGGGGAGGGGTGTAGGTTGATTTGCCGTGTCTGTATGTTTGTAGAGGTGCACACAGCTTACTAGCACACACCAGTGTGGTTCCATAGAACTGCTTGGGAAAGGAAGCACCCTAAAACAGAATGCTTGGACCAGTGCTAAGGAGACCAGCAACATACACTGTAAGTGATTTAGGCCCCGTTCACACCAAGGCGACATAGTTTTGTGCTTCTGTACGTGCAGGTTGAGCGTGCGTTTTTTTGCACGTTTATGTGTGCGGGGCACATTTTTACGTGCGCACGTGAAAACGCGTGTTTTGACTGGCAGCTCAAGAAACATTGCGGTCAATGGACGAACACTCGTAAAATGTGCAACATATTTCTGCCGCATATTTCCTGGCATTTCCGTTGAAGTCTATGAGGAAAAACGAGCTTGAATCTGCCAAAAAACGTTCCGTACTTTTTTCTTCATTTGTTGTTTTGCTGATTAGGTGTACCTCCACAGATCCTGCGGAGCCCACCATAGACCCCACCACAGATCCTGCAGAGCCCATCTGAGACTTTCAGGTAGGCTGTGCAGAATCTAGGCTGGGCTCTGCAGGGTAGCTTTTAACAGCAGTGTGATCCACTTACCTACATCTCCCGCCCGCTGCTGCACCTGGCCTCCTTCACCGCCGGACCACTGGTGCTGCGTGCACCCAGCCTCCTCAGCCACCTGACTGGCACTTCCAGGTCCTGGCCCTCGTCTGTGCCTGACTGGTGCTTCGGGACCAGCTTCCTCTGTCGCCTGATGGGGATCCGGACCTGCCCTCTCCTGCTGCTCCTCCTCGCCTCCGCCTCCTTGTTCTGCTAGATTAGGCAGCCGAGGCTGCCGAATTCTGTGCAGCCCGGCTTGCATTACTGTTTTGGGGGAGGCCGGAAAGTGCCGCCTAAGGCAAAGGTCTTGTTTGCCTCACGGCAAATACTCCCCTAGCTTAGTGTACCAAGTCTTTAGTGTAACAGGTTTTATGTTTTGTACTCCAGGTAGAAATCTAGCTAAACACCAATCCTTATTACAAATGTGACCTCTCCTTTTACTATAGGCTTTTATTAGCTTGTTCATTGTACAAAAATAAGCATCATCATCTCTGTCTATTTACTGCCATTTTAGTGTTTAGTCAGCTCATAGTAAGATAAGGAAGCCAGCTAGATGACAATAAGGATGAGGGTGATTCTACTAATAAACTGAATTGCCTTGAAATTAACTAGTCAGGCAGTTTGAATCTATGAAAAATAAAACTTCACCTGGGTGGATAAACATGTTAAATCTTGCCCTGAACAGTAAACAATTTGTCAATGCTTCTCCTTAACAACTTCTTTGTCATGTGATTACTTTTTGTATTTATTTCTTTGGCCAATGCAGATACGAATGGTTCCAGACAGACGCTAATGTAACCGTAGTCATATACACCAAGCAAAAGGTATGATTTGTCTAAATTTGTCAAGGATATGTGTGAATTATGCTGTTTAATTTTATTCAGTCATTTATGGGTTAGTGATTTATATAAATTAAGGCTTGCCGAGCTGGAAGATGAATAAGTGATAAAGGGAACAATTAGATATAGTCACGTGCATGCTGTGTTGCCTGTAACATCAATTTAAAAATTCAGCCAAGCGCTGTATTGCAAAATTGGAAATCTTGTCACATAGACGCACACATACTAGTTCATAAAATCAAGGACTTATCTGAATTTTCAAACATAACCAATGTTTTACATTGCTATATGTTCATTGGATTTATTAAACAGTCAAGGAAATTAATGTAAGAAGTATGTGAACGTAAAGCCTATTTCCACCTTTGCGGAGGTACAGTATTTTTAATAAAACATATGCCAGCAATATACACTGAGTGTAAATGAAGCAGGCATGTTAACACAGAAACTTACTTTTTTGTTAGCTGTCCTCTTCATCTCCTCACGGCTCCTTTTTGAAATGGCTGCCTCTGTGCTCTACATGTAGTCTGTGTAAATTGCTGGCTGCTGTGCACAGTGGGAAAAACCCACTGTAGGGCATGGAAAACGACATTTCCCACAATGCTGTGCTTCCCTCGTGCACAAGTTTTTCTGTGGAAACTGAGCCCACCACCTGAGCTCTCTCTTCCCCCCATATTTCATTAATATTCATAGTGGCAACGCCCCACAAAACAGTGCAGAGTGACCCGGAGAGGAAGAGCTGGTGTGCCGTGATCTTGTTAGAATGACTCACAGGGAAGGGATCAGCTGTTTTACAATCCAACCTTGGTGTCGGACTAAGATTCTCTGGACAAATGGCATAAAATTTTAATTTTTTGGTAAACAGTGGTAACGCTGGAGAGAATGCACCATTACATACCAACACCAAATCACAGCTGTGAAGCAAGACGGATTAATTATGATGGTGTGGGTGTGCTTTTTTCCCCTCAAGACCTGATTGACTTGTAATTGTTGAAGGACCAATGAGCTCCTAATCTGCAGCTAAATGGCACACATTTGTTTGTAATATAAATCTTTAATTGGGCCATGCAACATGAAAATGATTTCAAACTCTGGAGCAAATCAACAACAAAGTTACAGAAGAAGATAGCATTCTGTATTTTAGAATGGCTGCAGGTCCTGACCAAATTCCTGGTGAAGTGTGGTGGCATGTCACTCAAGCAAGACCTCCCCAAAATCTGCATGAATATAAAAACGGGTCAGGTCCGGTTTTAGGTGCACTAAGGTGCATTAGCAGCCCATCTAAAATGAATGGGCTGCCGTAACCTAGCGCACATTAACATGTGATATAACACTAGTTAACATGCGTGTGATAATGCTCCACAGTGTGCTGCAAAAGTGTAGAGGTGGTCTTAGATGAAGATTATATTCCATTCTACGAGCTCGCAGTATTCCAAAAAAATCCTAAGACATTGCATACATGTTAATGTAAACTCTATTATCGTTATTCACTATTGTGTATTTTCTGCAGTTTTTTTACATTATATCTGGTCTCATATTTTTGTTAATTCTGGTGATTTATGGATGGATGATGAGGCATGGCATGCAGGGGATAGTGACAAGAGGAAACCACTTTAAAAAAAAAAGAAATCTTGTCTATGGGTCGCCAAAAACACCTGGTTGTACTGACACTTCTGGAATACTTTTATGGGTGGCAGTGAATCAGAACTACACATTTTTTGTGAACATGGACCCTATTATTTGTATAACCATAGAATTTCATCCATCCTTGGATCTATCACGCTTGGAATGAGAATGTAAAACTATCAGTCAGGGAGGTAAACATAGAGTGTTCTTACAAGCATATAAATATACACTCACTGGCCACTTTATTTGGTACACCTTGCTGGTACTGGGTTGGACCCCTTTTGTCTTCAGAACTGCTTCAATTCTTTGTGGCATTGATTCAACAAGGTGATGGAAACATTCCTTAGAGAGTCTGGTCCATACTGACATGATAGCATCACACAGTTGCTGCAGATTTGACGGCTGCACATCCATGATGCGAAGCTCCACCAGCCTGAACCGTTGATACAAGGCAGGATGGACCCATGTTTTCATGTTGTTTACATCAAATTCTGACCCGACCAGCCGAATGTCATAACAGAAATCGAGACTCATCAGGCCAGGCAACGTTTTTCCAATCTTCTATTTTACAATTTTGATGAGCCCTTGCAAACTGTAGCCTCAGTTTCCTGTTCTTAGCAAAATAACATTGCTTAACAGGTTTAAATCTGGATTTTTTTTTTAAATAGCTCTTTTGCTGTCAGTCCCTCGTGGCATGATGACACAGTGATAAGTGTGGACTAATTAACTTGACAAAGGACAACAATTATTCTGCCTGGGAGATGAGTTATCTCACTTGTCAGCAACCTTGCCAGCTTTGGAAATTGATGTAAAATTGACAATAGGATATATTTTGTCAATAAGGCGTGACAATGCTCATTCACTGTACTTTATGGAGGAGCAGCATTGTCACCCTAGGCCGCTTGCTCCTGATTTGGACTAGAGAAAACCAACAGGTTTTTTTTTCTTCTTCACAATATATTGTATATAATGTATTTTCAGTGGTATATTTAACAGACCAAAAGAGAGCTCATTATTAGGGTTTGCATACACTTTAAAACAGTATCTGTAATGTGGTTAAGATGTGTTAGCTTCATGTTTTAATAATTTTTACTTTCTTCCATAAATAGAATATAAAATTGAATCTCTTCACTGTTGACTATCAAGAGGACATCCTCAGAGTGGAAATAACTATCAAAGATTATTCCTATCTTCTGTTAATTGGTATGTTGTTGATTATTATTTCAGTGTATTATTACCTTTTTTTTAAATTATTAAATTAAAAAAAACCCTTAGGGCAGGGGTGGGCAACTCCCGCCCTCCAGCTGTGCTTTAACCATAAATCCCAACATCCCTCTGGGACTCATGCCTGTAACTGTCAGTCTTGCAATGCCTCATGGAATTTGCAGTTGCACAACAGCCAGAGGGCCGGAGTTGCCCACCCCTGCTTCAGAAGGACCACTAAAAGAGAAAAAAAAATGAAAACAAAATAAAAGCGGCTCAACACTCAAAATGAAGGGGCATTGGGGAAAGGGATTCCTGGTTTCCAAAACCCCCTCCCTTCCAGATGACTCTGTGGAAATTTTATAATTGAAGCACTCGTAGACAAGTTGATACTACTCTCTAATAGTACAGATTTCCTGATGGAAGCATTTACCTGATGTAAGCATAGTGCAGTTCAGAGCAAAGTCCCTACTGTTTTCTTGCAGTGATTCCAGAGGAAAGAAGCTTTCCTCCTGAACCTGTCAAGGTCAGCCAAAGTAATCCCTTCACAATAGTGTCTTATGGACTTTGCAGCTGTGCAAGGGTTGTGAAGTAACTGAGGTCTGATCAAACCCTGACACATTTCCCATTACGCTGTCTGTTTCTAAGCGCTAAATACCAGGCAGCCAGTATGGAAAATCTTTATCTCTGCAAAAGCTGACAATCTGATTACTGCCTTTCTTTTACTGTGTGACAAGCAATTTTGCCGGAGCCAGACATGACTTTAGATGTCTGTAACCTATTGCCAGAAATGTATTGTTTCAGAGAGAACATGACAGTTGAATAAAGGGTTTCTCTAATGCTAATAGTACCTTGAGAAAACCGCTGCTTGTTCACTACTTGTAAAACGGTTGTCTCAGCACGGCTATTTCTTTTGTATATTTACTGGCCCTTGTAGCTCCACAACAACTGGTGGCACCATAGGAACATGGAAGTTGCCATAATTGATCTGTGAGTTATCTGGGGCTATTCATTTATTCATGAGCAAATCAGCTGCCTAACACCTAATAGCCATTTGCTTGTGTGCAGGTGAGAGTCTTAATAGGCAGTGAAGCTCCCAGCCAATATATTTCTACCTGGCAGGTGTTTTAGAATAGCAGACTCATTTTTCTTTTTATGAGCTGCATTTAAATCTTCAGAAGTTTATTGAACCTCATCTGGCCTAAACAGTTTCTAAAATGGCAACAGTGCTGACTTTGTCTTCAAATCAATCCCTGTGTCCCTGTGGATCCCCTTCACCCACTTGGATTTTATGTCCAGGCAGTACATAAGACCAGAACTTTGAGATTGAGCCGCATGCCATCATCCAGCTGTAAAATGCCAGATGACTCTACTAAGGTGTTGGCATAGCTCACGGCAGATTGACAGATTAGGATTGAGCACTGAGAGGGGTGCAGGGTGTAAACCTCATTTAGGCATAAATAGGCTGCATGAACATAAAAAAGAAACACCGGGCGCCTTTCCTGGTGCAAATAATCCTTTTATTTGTTTAGAAAGATTAAAAGTGATAAATGGTACTCGCAAAAGAGGTGGATAAAAAGCGTGTTGGACATAAATCTCAGGATACATGCAGATTCCTAGCAGTCAGAGAAAACAATCCAAATATGCTGCTAGACCAGCAGAAACAAGCTGACTCAGCTGAACGCGTTTTCGGGGAGTTTCCCCTTCCTCAGAGCGTATGAACAGTTTGGGTCTAGGAATTTTGGTGTCCACGGGCACCACAAGGTGCTGCACTTCAGCATAGCTAATACGGTAGAATTTTTCAGGCCAAGTTAGGTGCACTCTAAAGTAAGTAAACCCTAATAATGAACTTGTCTTATACACTAATGCCTTTTGGCCTGTTAAATATTCCATTCATAGTGTTTTGTTAAATTCATGAAGTGCAAAAAGAAAAAGAAAAAGAAAGCTTGCGAGCTGCCAACTTTGTGTGTTCTCTGCTTCTTGTGCTGACCTTTATCAATTAACATTGATCCAAGCTATCTGTGTTGACTATACAATGCCTCCCTCTATGTTATAGTGATGAGGAGGGGGTGTTCTGTAGTCCTGACCTAGAGTGGCAATGCAGCTCCTCCATAGTTGCAGTATGTTGATCGAGCATTGTTATCCTAGGACAGGAAGTATGATACTAGCATGGTCACCAGGTAATAATAAAAGAAAAAACGTATACAACCACCATGTGAGGACTGGTAAGATGCATTATAATATAATTTTGTTTTTGGGTTTAGATTAAAGCCTAATCCCTACCAAAATACCAAATGCAGTTTTGGACAAAATGTGGAACAGCTAGAACCACTGTCAGGCTTTTATTGCCGTCTGGGCAGACTTTCTCTCGCTTCGTTTTGCTGGGTGTCACCGATAACTTCTGCGTGGTTCTTAATGGCAGAAAGAGACAAAGTAGTTTTAGTCTGCCCCTTTTTTTTTTCTTGTATTTTGGATCTATGTTGGTCCCAAGCATGTTTAAAATCCTCTTACTGTTGACTGACTCACTACCTCTGCTAAAAATGTCTGTCCCAAGCATCAAATACACTTTTGGTAAAATAACACTTTATAGGTCAGTTGTTAAAGTGCAACTGAAGCCAAAACCTTTTATTACGGTCTGTGTTTTCATTACTGTCTGTCTCCATGAGACGGAAATTCACACCCTCTATTTGTCCTTGCGACTGTAAAAGTGAAAGAAAATCCCAAATGTACCCAACAGGTCATCAGGATCGGAATAGGTGGAAAATCCTCTAATGGAGACACTAGTTTTGATGACCGTGCTATCCACCAGGATTTTCCTCTCTTTGGAGGCATTTCCTCTCACTTTCAATTGTGGCTGTCGGACAGGAAGTGCAGGGAAATCTCCCCAATGGGACACAGATGGTAAATAAAAACTGAAAGGGATTATAACCCTCCCTTACTTTATCCAAAACTAAAAAAAAAAGGTTTGAGCTTCAGCTCTACTTTAACTTCCCTCCTGCTAGTTTGAGGCTGTGTTTTTCAAACACTAAACTATACTCTATAAATGTCTTTTTTTTTTTTTTTTTTAGGGCAGCGGTATAGCTGCAGTAAGGTTGTTGTTTTACTAATAGGCCTCTTAAAAAATAAGAATACATTTTAAATTAATCTCTGCATGGCTATACCCCCAAATATAGGTCTCAGAGCAGTGGCCAGCCAGGAGTCGGGACCATAGACTATGCCGGGGACCATAGACTATGCCGAACTCTGATACTTTTCCAAGTCACCATAAGCCCCCATCTTACTGCAGGCTTGCCAAGTAGACAGCTTCTCCTTTAGGGCTTGTGGAGAATAGACAGCATCTGTGCAGTATGGTGTGGCCTGTTGTATTATTAAGTAGGATGTGAGCTCTGCCTGCCTTCCCCTGCAGTTGCCAGACCACGTTGCCTGCTGATGAGGCCTGTACTTTAGGCTACAGATAGGAGAGCGTGGAGTGGGCTTTAAGTTTTTTATTTTATTTTATTACCAGGAGGCTGTCTTTACAGCAGATCTTTGTTTTGTTGTGTTTTCTTTAATCTCTCAATTCCTCGTCACCTCGTCTGTCACCCTGCCCTCTGCAAGGGTGCTGCCAGCAGCTAAGTGGCTGTTGTGGAGGCACCAATGCGTGCACGTTCCCAGCCATGCCTGCAGTAGCTGAGTGTGTCCATAGACACACACAGCCCTGTGGCAGGCCACCACCCCGCCTCTCCGCCTATCAGTTTGACTGACAGCAGAAGGAGCCTATGGCTCCTCTGCCCTCAGTATCCTCCCCGCAACCAGGACGTTCAGGCCAGAGGATCGCTTCGGGGACCGGCGGCGGTAACAATCAGTGTTGACAGGTAAGTGTGGGAACGGGGGGAGTCAAAAAGATACTGTGCGTTTTTTTTCCATTTTTTTGGGGGGGGGGATTCTTTATTTTCCAATTTTCATCAAATACACAAATAACAATAAACAAAAACTTGATAAATACAATGCTTACTATTCAGTATATTTATAAAACACAATAATAATAACAATAAATAATAATACATTAATAAAAACATAATTACACACAAATAGCGAAAGAAAAAGATAAAGAAAAAAAAAAAAAGGAAAACCCATGAATTAAATAAGAAACCAATGAGCCTCCTTATGATCATTAAATTAACTAGCCAATATCCCACAATATTTACCTAAGTAGGAGTCAAACAAAACAAAAAAAATACATTCCTACCCTTTCCCTATCACGTAGTAACATCTGCATGTTTCCCTTTTGCATATATATTGAATATTCTGGGGAGGATTGAAAATCAATCCATTGTAACCACATCTATTGAAAACACTCCTCCCTACCATGTAAAGATAAAGTCAGATCTTCCATTAACTTTATATTGTTTACTCTTGACAGCCACTGTGCTGGGGAATAGCACTCTTCCAGAGAGCCGATATACATCCCCTTGCGGCATTAAGAAGAGAATGTTTATACTTTTTCAAAGCTAAAGCATTTAAATGAAATGAAAAAGATAGGCCTCAGGTCCATCAAAATCTCAAGAGTCCCAAAATGATCGTATTAATGGAAATTCACAAAAAAGTATGCAGTAATGTACCTTCATGTTGCCCACACCTCCAACATCTGGCGGAGATATTTGGAAACATCGACTGTAGGCGAACCGTTGTCATATACCATCTTAGAAAGAACTTATAACCTGATTCTTGTGTTTTGTTTTTTTTTAAATAGTTTGATATAGTTGCATTGTGCACCAAGTATAGTCAAATTCAAGTATTGCGCAAGAGACAGAGTATGTCTAAGAGGAGTCTATGAAACACACAATTTTTTCGAAGGAAGTAAGTTCCTTCGAAGATAAGAGGCTCATTCAGTCAGTTGCCCTTCATTCAAGTAAGCCCCACAACTAGTTCACAGACGATCTTTTGAAAGAAACCGACCTTGATCAGCAAATTGAAAAGCCCTAAAAAGATTGGCCTCAATTATCCTAGTAAAAGCACAAACTGTAACACCTGGGACAAAGCCTGTAGATCCCAAATGGATCCGCCTTGATGAGGCTATTCTGATCCGGATGTTCGTGTACAGAGAGCGCTCTGTGAGGAATACATTAAAGGATCGTTTACCTTTTTATTTGCGGGCAAGTTTTAAATGTAGCGCATGTGAGTAGGACGTATTCGTTTTAAATAAACTTTGTGAAGATTTTACTGCACGATAAGCGTTTGTCTGTTGTTTTTCTGATATGGCGCTGTGAGCGGATGGTGAAAAAACAAGCTCATTGCAGAGTGGGGAGAAGTGCTGGAACAAGAGGATGAAAACTACTATGCCCTGGTGCAATATTGCATCATGTGTGAT
Source organism: Nanorana parkeri (assembly GCF_000935625.1). Classification (NCBI taxonomy): domain Eukaryota; kingdom Metazoa; phylum Chordata; class Amphibia; order Anura; family Dicroglossidae; genus Nanorana; species Nanorana parkeri. The sequence continues at coordinate 1,319,629 of NW_017306512.1, forward strand.
TCGACCATCTCATTGTAGAAGGTCAAATTGTTCCGGTGAGTGTGGATATAAAGCTTTATCTTTGCATGGGGAGAGTGACATTTTCAATTAAAATCCGTCGTGGATCACTTGGGATCTTGGCTTGAGATCTTACTAAGACACTATCGTTGTGTGGAGCACTGGATTCTTTTATCACATTTGTGGAAGATTATTGAACGCCTATTTGTATGAAATTTTAAGATTGGATACTTTTATATTTCTTTTGTCACTATTAAGGCACCTGCTAAAACATATATATTTATTGTATGTTATAACCTATTAGGTTTGAGTTATATACTTTTCAAGAATCATTTTAAGTGTTTACACTCTATTATATATTTAAATGATTTTGGATGCACTTTAGTAGAAATTGAAGCACTTTATTAGAAAGTAGGGATGCACTGATACTGCTACTAGTATTGGTATAGTATAGTATTGGTATAGGTGCCAATATCAAGTATTTTGAAGAGTACTCAAACGAGCCCAAATGCTCCGATACCGGACTTCTGGTCAGAGGGAGATCTCCCTCTGACTGGCAGTGCCAAGAGAGCATGGAGGCAGTTTCCTTTCCAATCAGGAAGTCAGCCGGTGGGTTATGACCCACCTCCCGGCTTCCTGATTGGCTAGGAAGCCAGCTTCACTTGTTGCTAGGCAGCCTGGCTTTCTAACCAATCAGGAAGCCCTTGTTGCTCAGGAAGCCATGCTGCCTAGCAACAATTGATGCCGGACTTGATGAGGAAGCCAGACGGCACCTCATCAAGCCGGGCAGCCTCAGCAAGTGAAACCGGTGTTCTTTCGATAGAACACCGGCTTCCCAGGCAATCAGGAAGTCGGGCGACGAGTCATGATCCCACGCCCGACCTTCCTGATAATCAGGGCACACGGCACCAGTATTGGTACTCAGTATCGGCAAGTACTGAAAAAAAATATCAGTACTCGTACTTGATACCAAAAAAACGGTATCCGTGCATCCCTATTAGAAAGTATTTATTGATTTGGCAATAAAGTTATTTGTAAACAAAAAGAAGTTTACAGAATTAAAGTCCCATATAAAAAAATAAATGTTAAAGTCCCCTGCCCCTACGTACACACACATACAAACGCAAACACGCTTCTGTTCGTGTACATGCAAAAAACTGATTGCGCCACATATCGCCACGAACATTGTGGTGAAAGCATTAATTCTAGGGCCATTAATCACTGTTAACACTAAATTCATGTGTGGTAAAAACTTTTAAAGCATTGCCTATGGTCCATTTTGGTTATTGTCGTTTTTGCGATTTCATGGGTGTACGCAAGTTTAAGGCTTGACAAGTTTGGTATCTATTTACCTGGCGAGACTACGTGTTTTTTGTTTTTCAGAAAAACGGGTATTGTATTCTGTTTCTGTGCACTATAAATTAATTTCAGTGTATTCTATTATAAAAATATTGGTTGATAAGCATTTGTGCAAATATCGTGCAACATAAATAATTGTAGATAGCATTTTTTTTTCTTCTACAGGGCCTCTGTGGTTAAATCTATTTTGTTATATTTATGCATTGCCAATAATATAGATATTTGCTATCTGTGTCTAAGATTTGCTATCTGCATTTCAAAATGACCTTCAGTAGTACGAAGACCATTAGGGCAATGGGTGGGAATGTTTGAATGGGTGAACAAAAGGGGTTAGTCAGAACAAAGGACGTTACATCAAGACAGGCAAAGAGATTGGCAGAATGATATTCTGTAGAAGAACTAGTATAAGGTAATCTACAAACATTTTATAGTGTGCACACCATAACAGTTAATCTGTAAACAACATCTCTTTGTGTGGGATAGAACAATACACTACGATTCAGAATAGACAGAAATAAACCTCACAGGCAAAAATAAAGTACAAGCACTAAAGAAGTAGAATCATGTATTCTTCTTAGTGCTCAGATTGGCAAGTATCAACAGTGCAATGAATGCAAAACAGCATAAGTGACAGAAAATACAGAGAAAATCACTGAAGGTAGGCATAAACTTTTATAGATCTGCAGATGAATAAATGTGGCCCCAGGATAAATACACAAAGAAAAGTACAGATATACCAAGTGTCAATAGTGCAGTACAGGCAAATAGACAATAGAAGACAGAAATAAGTGACACCCACTTTAAAGACCTCTTAATTTATTTGCTAAAAACCTCTTTCTCAAGCCCAGTGATGAAGTGGTATCGTGTTTCCCCGAAAACAAGACACTGTCTTATATTTTTGGGGGCTCAAAAAAACACACTAGGTCTTATTTGCGGGCTAGGTCTTATTTCTTTTTTTTTTTTTTTTAATGTACAACAATCCACAATTATTCAGGTAGAAAAGTCTACATGTATTCATGTACAAAAATATGGTGATCAGGGCAATCGGGTGCCGTACCTTTCCAAGAGCAATTTGCTAACCAATTGCTGGCCAGAATGAGCGAAGCGCGCTTTCACTATCGATTCCTCACAGGCAGAGTGCATTTGGTATCACTCTGCCTGTGACAGGAGCCGGAGCTATAGAGGAGGCATCAGCTTATGCGGCTCTGCTCCCTCCGTTGCCGCCTCGCTTCCTCTAGCGCTGGCTTCGTTGGCACCGCTGATTCTCTCCTGCCTCTCCCACGGCTCTTCAAGTTCCCCCTTATGCCACCACCGGCCCTAGTAATGGTCACAACTAGGTCTTATTTTCAAAGTAAACAAAAGTGAACAGAGCGCCACTTCCGTGTGTAAAATCGTTTATTAGGATAAATAAAACAAGGGATAAAAGTACTCACAAGCAAACGTTTTCATCAGGCTTTAACAACAAACAAGAGGCCACACTGTCTGTTAACCCAAAATGGTATCACCCCGACTATGTCACACGGTAGCCTCCGGTCACATTGCCATCCACTGGCCGCAGTCAGCCAAGATTGACGTGTTTCTGGGGCAAGCCCCCTTCATCAGAATCATAGCTTGCTTTCCCTGAGAGTGGGGTATAAGACTGGAAACCGACCAATCAGAGAAAATTTCTCCATTATGACTAGTCTTACAGTAATTGGCTCTACTGCAGCATTACATGGGATTTGCTATTATACGGCTGTATATGCCGCCCAATGATCACACAGCCTCTGGCTAATTAATGAATCAGCCCAACATTTAATTCCTGGGACATTTCAAATGCATGGGGCGATCTTATATTATGAGCTAAGCAGTACTTCAAACTTAGCACTGCTTATTACTTGGCAATATGCATCCAATCTACCCACATCTCAAGAAAAATTGAATAAGAAGTGAACAATATAGTTCATAATACATGTTACATTGGTGATTGCACCATCATAGATAAATTGAACATAAAAATAATTTATATATAAATTGTAACAAAACTTTTTAAAGAACAATAAAATGTCCTTTTACATCCTGCTGTGTCTCCAGGACAGGAAGTAAATGCAAATCTCCCCAAAGACACACAGCATGAAAAAAAGAGATGGAAACAACCTCTATCTAAAACTAAAAAAAACTGTTTTGGCTTCAGATATACTTTAATTTGTGTTTGCATCAACTCTGTGCTGCCAATAAAAGTGCTATTAAACTATATGCGGTTTAGTGTATATTTATGGATTTTTTTTTATACCTAGTTAATAAATAAATGATAATACTGGCAAATTGTTTATGCAAGGCTTTTTTACATTTGCATCTGATCACAAGGTGGATGGTGGAAATAGATAATGGAGCATTGTTTTTATAGAATCCACAGCCTTTCTTTAATAAGGATTTTGTAATTCCATTGGCGTACATACATTTTTGCATATTGAGCAATTATTATATCAACACGAGCACACATTTATTTTGAATTGCTAATCTATAGCTGTTTGTATGCCTAGTCCTCTGTATTACCAAATGTATACCAGCATAAATACAGATTCTCGGTATGTTTCATTGTATTATTTTATACCAGGAAACAGATTAAATTAGTATGTACTCATTTGTGCTTGTTAGGGGAGCTTTAAGGAGAAATGCGTCTCCCTCAAGCAGTGTATTGCAACAGGCTATTCTCTTTCGTTGTTGGTGAGCTCTGCTCCAATCAAGCTAGAGGGTGCATGTGGAAGGGAGATTTGTTGGCTGTGTAGTGGCTGTACAGAAGCTGACATCATATGCTCTAAGGACTGATAGAGATTGCCATGTAATCACTAGATGGTTCCCCCAGATCTTGGGGGAGCACGGTGTCAAGTTAAAAAGTTACCCCTTGATGGAGCAAGGTTGGAGAGAAAGTACTTAGATTGTTCAGAGAATATTTCCAAATAGGGCTCTGGCACACGGGGGTCCACACTTGTCAAGCGTAAATAGCGGCATATTTCCCCACTAGGGAGCCACAGGTGTATGTGTATAGCCTCCTATATAAGTTAATGGCTGTACATGTCTTTAGGCAAACGCCCAAGACGGTGTTTCTGTACACCCACGCAGGTGCACAGATGTACAACTCACACGGATGCAGACAGTCTGTGTAGGGAAATGGCAAATAAATATTGCCATTGCTACTACATACTTCCACATAATAGCAGTGGTATAATTTAGGCCTCACTCATATCTACCAAGTAGGTGTGAATTGGAATTCCTGTGGCAGGAACTTGTGATTTCATACACCAGGAATTCCAAATCTTCTGTTTACAAGCAGCAGCTGTTACCCATTTAAGTTAATGATTGTGTGAAGGCGGCAAAATGCACCGTATGTGATAGATCACTGTTACTGGATGGATGCATGCATTGTGCGTCCAGGGATAGTGATCACTTCCTAACTCCATGTAATGGTATCACATATGATTTACATGCGGTGTGCCAGCATTCTGCCGGTTTCAGGTGCAGTTGCTATCACAGGATCAACAACTTGAATGGGTGACAACTGCCACTTATAAAACGGAAGATTTGAAATTCCTGCTGCAGGAAATCACAAGTTCCTGCCGCAGAAATAACAAATCACAGCTACTTGGTAGGTGTGAATGAGGGCTTATTTGCTAATTCACTCCAATAGTCTTTAGAATTGTTACATTGCAACTTTTGTCATTAAATTGTATATATTTCCTATGATTCTCAGCTCCAACTAGTGGTTATAATGCAGTATTTTCCTGATCCACTCTGTGTTCCTATAAATTAACCTATATTTACTACTGCCTATATTATTTGACCAGAAGAGAAAATAACATAAAACATTTATTTTTGCCCCACTCTCACAACAGCTGGTTAATTCTAACAGAACAAATGTACGTGCATTTTCGCTCAACAAATATGTATGCAAATTGTTTTACAAATAGATTTGTTTTATAAATAGACCCCTTAGTGTGAATGCTCCATCTCTCTTTACCTGTTATAAAAATGGTGGTCATGAACAGTATGGTGCTTTCTGGATGCAGACAAGGTAATAAAAATAAAACAGCCTACTTAAAGGGATGTAAGGGACTGATGATTTAGCTGTGGAACTGCATCTCAAATACAATTCTCTGGGCTGGAGATTCTGCAGCATCGGAAAAAAAAAAGGAAACCAATGCTAGAAATAATGCATAAAGCTCATTGATGTTGCTTACTTGAAATAGTTCTTCAGATACTGTCTTTTATTAGAAATTGCTGGTTACTTCAACAGAGAGAGAGAGTGCATGTGGGAGGGAGATTTGTTGGTTAGGCCCATAATCGGTATTGTTTCTGAAAAATCCATGTCGGTCAACCCCTACTAAGATGTACAGGTGAAACTCGAATAATTAGAATATCGTGCAAAAGTAATTGCAGGAAGTGCTACAAAAGGGGCCCAAACCAAGTACTGAGTACAAATGCATGCTTGTACTTTTCAGAGGTCCGATATTGTTCTATGTACAATCCTTGTTTTATTGATTGCATGTAATAATCTACTTTTTTGAGGTTGTGGATTTGGGGTTCTTGGGGTTTTCATGAGCTGTAAGCCATAATCATCACAATTATGACAAATCACAGCTTGAATTATCTTGCTTTGCATGTAATGAGTCTATCTCATATATTAGTTTCACCTTTTAAGTTGCATTAGTGAAATAAATGAACTTTGCACGATATTCTAATTATTCGAGTTTCACCTGTATAGATTTCTTATGATCCTCCACTCCATCTAGCGACCATAATGCAGTATTTTCCTGATTAACTGTGTGTTGTTATGAATTAAACTAGTTTTACTACTGCCCATAATATTTGAAGAACATTTGACCGCAAGAAAATATAGCTGAAAACATTTTACTTTTGAAAGAAAGTGTTAAAAAAAAAACTGCTTAAAGCTCATTGATTTTGCTATAGCTTACCTGGAATAGATCTTCAAGTACTGTCTTATATTCGAAATTGCTGGTTACTTCGGCAGAGAGAGAACAGCAAGGAACCTGTTTCCTAGATTACTCTGACAGCAGAACATCAGAAGAAGCACGTTTATGTTGTTCAGAGCATGGGTATTTCAACTATTGCATCCAAATGGGGATAACACCTACTTTATATTTGTTATATTTCCATTTTTTCCCATTTACATAGCAACTTAAAATGTAAAACTACTTGATTTTTACTTGCTGAAGAATCTTTTCTAGCGTTCCCTTTCAATCTTTTCTAGCATTCCCCCTGACTTGAGTGGGGCTGCTCCCACTAAAGAGTCAGTTGTTGACAAGAAAATAAGCTGGATAGCCAAGCCTGCTGCACAGAGATGTGCAGGGAAGATGTTAGACTTCCTGCTACTTTGTTACGATATTTCAATATTGTTGTTTTGGGGAAAATTCTGACTTCTGAGTCAGCCGAAGAAACCATTGCTTATAAAAAGGAAGATATTGGAGAATCTCCCAGTAAAGTTCAGTTTATGTTGTGATCCCTGTCTCAGCAGCATCAAAGGACTTGTGTGTGAGAAGGGGATGTGAGAGAGTATGTTGACTGTGTACATAAATGGTCTTGGAAAGTACAGTGAAGAAAGATGAGAGGGGTCTGATGTCCCTGAGTTTATTTAGGGTAAGAAATCATGTAACTATGAAACCTAAAGCACCAGCAAATCAGTTAGGGTACGTTCACACCATGTGAGACAATCGGGTGTGAACTTGGGCAGAACTTGGTGTGCATATAGTTTGGTAAACAAAGTCTTTGATGCTGTTGTTATCAGGGAAGTGTCTCCTGGAGCTTGTAGACTAACATGTAGTGTGTGTAGGCAGGGTTACCACAGGATGGGGGTTTAAATTTGGACAACTAGGATAGCACCACCACTCTGAGGCATCTTAGATGGTGGGTCTACAGAGGGGGAGGTTTTTTCTGTGTTTTCAGCTTTGTTAGCGCTGTGTTGGAATAGTTGCCTGGGTTACAATCTGGATTACACATCCTCAAATGCTGGCTACCAGTGGGAGAGTATGGAATGCATACAATTATGTATTGCTACAGATATAGCCCCGGTGATTGGCCCAAAACATAATTTGTGAGTGCAATTCTTTTTATTTTATTATTAATAAATGTCTAGTCTATTGTGCTTCCTGTTTCACTTCTTTATTGTCAGCGTTTCCCTTATGTAGAGTTTACAAAGCTTAAAGATTTCTGTGGATTGTGTAAGTCATTTCTAAATTGCCTCTTTGACTTGTATTCAGTTTAAACCGGTGACTCTTTTTGTTTATTAACTCTTTGGTGGGGCCTTGGGCTTTGTGGTCACCTTCCTGGTGAGCTCACCGTGTGTTGTGTTTTTTTATAATTACCACTGTCTCCTGAGAAACTCTTTTCAGGTGCGTGGCGGTTAGAGGTCAAAAGCACAGGCAATCTAAAATTGACATTGTGCGGTTATGGCCAGGGAATCTGGTATAGAATCTGGAAGCTTTGCACTGACTGGTGATGCAAACAGATCTATTTCTGGGCTAAACTCTGTGCTGACTATCCCCTGAAACAAGCAGAGTTGGAGTTTGCTACTCGTGGACATGTCCATAAAGCCTTCTTTGCTGTGTCTGACCACAGTATAGCTCTTGCAGATGAGTTGACGATATCAATGGTGTTTTCTCCAAGAAAAGACTCACAGCTTACTATCACACACAAGGGTGGCTCCATAGAACTCTGCATGGGAAAGGAACCACCCTAAAACAGGATATCAGGGCCAGTACTCAGGGGACCAGCTGACTTTGCAAAAAGGTGAATAAGATTTTGAGTTCAATGGAACACTTTTTATTTCTTGTCATGGTGTTACCAAATGAAGTGAGGTAAAATCTCCCTAAAGGTATCACATACAGCAATAAAAAAAATATAATGTAATAATATGTTGTCTGGTTTTGGAGTTGTAATCAGATTACTTTACTTGAAATCCAGCTAGGCAGTTTTAGATACAATAGCCACATTGCTGCATTTAAAAGTCCATATGCTGTCATTTTTCATATCTCTGGCAGTAAGAATAGTCCCCATTAATTTTCCTTAATTAAACTGCAAACTTTTCCAAACATATTTTTCTTTTTTTTCTAGAGTTGGAACACGCAGTGCAAGCTATTCAAGGTAAGACAAATTATATGTTTAACAATGACATTCTAATGATAGAATTAAACCTTAAGTAGCAGGTTTTCTTATAAACAGAAAAGAAAAACATTCTTCAGTTTTATGTGTGATCTTTTGAAGGCTTTCGTAATTGTTACTTTGTGTTTGAATGTAATATATGGACTTGTGCATATGATTCTCTAAAAATACTTATGTTTGCTGAATGTTAAAACAAAACCAAACATAAATGCAGTTTAACATACTGCTTTTGTCAAATAAATAAAACAAGTAGCCTTGGACCTCTTTTATGTTTGGAATAGTCATATGGGTAATGTAGTTTTTACACATTTGCATGTGTAAATTGATCATCACAATATAGGGAAGTAGTGTCCTATAGAAATTGATTAATCTTGATGGTGGTCTTAAAAGTAAAATGCAACCGATATAAATGAGCAAAGCACACTACAAGATTGGCGCCCATGGCTCTTCAATGTGGCTCTCTCACTGTTACCCTGTGTTGCGTTGAGTGAGTACGGAGGGTATATTGCAGTGTGTACAGGTGAGATAACACATCCAATTTGATTCTCTGAAGCCATATGGAAAAAGAGGATGAATTTCATTGTGATTAATTTAAAGCAGACATTTAGGGATCGTTAACATCTGTGCAGTGTGTTAACACATGTATGTAGCATGTTAACGTGTGTTGTGTTAAGGCAGCTTATTTATTTGAACAGGCTCTCTAACGCACCAAAATATGCCAAAAAAGTGTATGTACTATCTTTTAGCAACACGGCACATCACAACGTATGGTAGTGCATTACCATGTGTTGTGGTGCTCTGCAATGGTATGTTAGGGTGCAATTCAAAATAAATGTGCACCAATGCATGTTATGGCAGTGCAACTGTGTGAATCTGACCTTACTTCATTGTTAGGGTTGAACTGATTTAGGCAAGCAGCTAAATGCTGAGTTTACATACATTATTGTGAACTGTTACCTGCCATTCTGTTATCTTGCTGCAGTTTATGCTGCATATGATCAATATTGCCTGGTCCAGGACCCACCCCAGTGGTGATTTCATCTTCGTACCAGTCTTCTTTAGGGTTCTGAGTCTTTAATTGCTTGATTGGCCAGACCCAATGACATAACCCCCATACATTGGCACAAGTGTTACTTCATCTCAGCAAGAATCCTGCCTGTACAAAAAAAAAAATGCTGATTTTATCTAAAAAAAAAAATCCAAAACAAAACAAAAAAATTATCTTCCACTTAAAATGATAGCCCCCCCCTTCTTCTCAAAACTGGATAGGCCTGTAAAAGCTTCAAACAGAGCTGAATATTCTACAATGTGGTTTCAGGAGGAAAACATAACTATGCAATTTCTTACACAATCTACCAACACCACTTACATTTAGGAGGAGCTGTCTGTAGGGTGTAGTGTAATTTTAGGGTTAAAGTACCAGCATACCATATGTTGGGATTGTTCGATGCTGTTCCCCATATACACTGCTATTTTTCAAAGTGACAAACATATGTATAACCACTAAAATGTGGGAGTATATATACACTGGCATACTAGCATACATGTGAGACAGGCTGATAAATCATATTTAACCAATCAGTTTTATATTCGTACCTTCACCATATTTATATGACACGTGTATTTATTAACGTTCATGCACATATGCACCTTTGGATTGCATTTAGTTGCAAGTAGGATTTGATCACTTATATTGGTTTCGTTTGTGGTATAAATATAGCACGTATCACAATACCAAGCGCAGCACACTGGTTCACAATTGATCAGGCTGATAACACCTGTTTAAGATATGCATGCTAGTATGCCAGTGTATATATACTCCAATATTGTAGTGGTTATACATATGTTTGTCACTTTGAAAAAGAGGGTCTGTGTACCCTTGAATTGTTGGTGTTTTTGTTTTTTTCTTTTATATGGTACTGCAGTAAACCGGCTTGAAAGTTCAGTTGGAGTTTAGCCAAGCACCCACCCCTACAGACGGATCATAGAGGTTTATGTGGTGGGATCTGATGTATTGCATGTTAGGGGTAGCATTGACATCTAGGGCTGCCACCTCCTGGGTTTGCCACCTGTAAATCTTCACTCAACTTGACAAATGTGTTTGGGTGCTCAAACACAGGACTGGTCTTCATTTTCTGTGAGTCCCTTCCATTCTCTGTAGCTACAGTAACCCAGCTTCCTACCTGATCATCCTCACTTATCTCTCCGCATGAACCCTATTAACTGCCTGCTCAGTGCGCAGAAGACTCCTCTCAAGGTGGTCAAGTCTCCCCAGTGTTGCAATTCACTTGTCAAAATCTCTAATGTAGGGCAAACTGCTCACAACTGTCACAGCGGTATTCATCCTGGAGCTGTCACCCTGTTTTGTATACATGTGACACACTGTGTACTAAGCAAAACCTCCAAGCTTACTAGCACATGAACTTTAGGATGATACTTAACGGTTGAAGACTCCTTTTGTTTAAACACCTGTGTTTGAACTCAAGCCACTTTGTTTGAAAAACTCTGTAAGCAAGCTTAATGTGAGTTAAATTGCACCTGGTGAATGTCCTTGTTCTGGCACTTTCTGTGCTTCTGCGTGGTGACCCAGGTTTCCAATGGTGACTACAAGTAGCCATACCTGCCAACTTTGGAACTTAAGATGGACAAGGCATGTGGCACCCAGATCACATCACTGCGAAAATTGGCATGGCAAAATAGATCTGAATAATGGGCATAGCTTAAAGGAGTATGGTTAGAGTCTGAGTCTATATATTGTATACACCGTACATAGTCTGCTGTCCTTTTACCCACATGCTAACACAGACCATAAAGTAGTTAGACACATGGACAGATAATACATTTGTCAGGAATCAAAGCAATGCTAATTTCTATATTATCTGCTTTGTCAGAGCCAGGAAATATAAATAATTGATATATTGTTGCATTTGGAGATGTAACAAATCCCGTATTGCAGTAAAGGTGCTGGGTGTGGCTTAGATGGGGACCCTTTAAAATAAATATTATCATGGAACCTCTTCAAGCCACTCTTTGCTGTGGCAATAGCTGTGACACTGGCAATTGTCTGCACCATCCGTCCCTACAATAATCAGAAATAAAAGGAGTTGGACAATCTGTTATACACCTGCTTGCCCCATCCTCCTCACTGCTGTCCACTTTGGTAGTCTGGCCCCCCTCCTCTAAGTTGCGCACATGATCCAGCCTCACCTATATATTGTTCCTGGTCCAGATAGAGCTCCAGGCTGCAGCCATTAACAGTTCACTAGTCAGCTGACCAAATGTGGTCTTATCATAGGGGAAGGAGCCAGACAAACTCGGTTTGGAACTTAAGAAACTGCAGAGTGGCCCCTCAGAGCAAGGAAAAGTATATGAGACGATAAAATCTCATGACCAAAACACAGGAGGTGGGAATAGGTTTTCCCCACTGTCCTACATGGGGATCAATTGTACACAGTGCTTAAAGTGACATTAAACCCTCAGATTTTTTAACATAAAACAATACTGTAATGTGTGCCTTACTGTAATCCATGGTTGTTTCCCTTCTCTTTGCTGCTCTTCCTTTTAAATCCGTATCTCTTCACATGCTGGGCAGAACTTCTGTTTTGCAGCAGACTGCCTTGTCTCTGGAATGGATACATGGTGTCTGTGTGCAGGTTCACAACCTGAGCCAGCACTACAGGAAGAGGCACTCAGCTGCAAAGGGAAGTTCTCCCCCAGCATGAGAAGACATGAGGATTTAAAAGGAAGAGCAGCAAAGAGAAGGGAAACTACCATGGATTACAGTAAGGCACACATTACAGTATTGGTTTATGTAAAAAAATCTGAGGGTTTAATGTCACTTTAAGTAATCTAAGTCCCTGTTCACACCTAGGTGTTTTGACGCTCAAAGCTAGGCGCAGCAAAATTCTCAATGGCCCCTATTCACACCTGAGTGTTTTGTCGCAGGCTGTAAAACACCAAATGCTGGAACAAGTATATGAGCTTTTTTTTGGCAGATTATAGCACGTTTGGCACCATAGACTTCAATGGAAACACTTGGAAACGTGCAATACAAGCATTTTTCACATTTCTGTGCGTGTTTTTGCGCGCGCTTGTCCATTGGCTGCAATGTCTTCCAATCTGCCTGCTAAAATGTGCGTCTTCATGAGCGTGTGTCTAACACATGCAAAAAATTTCAAATGGTACAAAAACGTGCTAAACACACTAGACGAAAACACAGACTAACATGCGCAAAACCGCTGATGTCTAGGTGTGAATGGAGCCTAAAAGTCGTTATATTTCTTTTAAGCATCTCCCGCTTTCTTATCTCAGAAAGTTGGCAAGGGTGCAAATATGTTTCTAAAGGTTTTATTGAAAGTGGAAAACCCCTTTAAATCCAGAATAATAGCTATGATATTATTACATTGACATTTCTATGACCATGGATGTGGACCTTCTCGCTCAGAGCCATGGAGCGAGTATCAGCAAAACAGCAGAATTCGTTAAATGTTCAAGAGCAGCTGTTGTTAAAGTGTTTAAAGACTGGACTGTCAGCCGAAAATCTGGGTCTGAACGTGTGAATTGTGGCCGTCAGCGAGTAGTCAATGTTAGGGCAGAACGGAGAGTGGCAAGACTGGTACAAGACAACAGAAGAGCAACAGTGCAGTGTCAGATACCTCGCATCACCTTTCAACATCTCGTGGAGTCACGAGGCGGCCCAACTAAGTCATCTCGTGGCTCAACGAAGTACTGATGGGGTGGTCATAATAATCTGGCCACTCAGTGTGTGTGTGTATATATATATATATATATGTGTGTGTAACATGTACTAGTTTTCCTCCTCTGTATATGACTTATGACTATGACTTACCCTTTATAGATGTTGCCATGTTTGATAATACTAATGTGCTTTATATCCAGTTAATGCTTCAGGGAATGCCGGGAAAGTGGAACTGGCACTGCAGAAGAAGGATTGTACAGTCTGGAAGAGCTTGGGGCAATCACTAGAGGAAAACAATTCTTTTGTTAAAAGCTCTAAAAGAGGTTGGTATGCAGCAGATTTAACAAATCTGGGTTTGAAGGGATAAACGTCAAGAGGGCTTTCTAAATAACTGATTTGTTGCAGCTCAAGGTTGTTTCCCTTCTCTTTGCTGCTCTTCCTTTTAAATCCGTATCTCTTCTCATGCTGGGCAGAACTTCTGTTTTGCAGCAGACTGCCTTGTCTCTGGAATGGATACATGGTGTCTGTGTGCAGGTTCACAACCTGAGCCAGCACTACAGGAAGAGGCACTCAGCTGCAAAGGGAAGTTCTCCCCCAGCATGAGAAGACATGAGGATTTAAAAGGAAGAGCAGCAAAGAGAAGGGAAACTACCATGGATTACAGTAAGGCACACATTACAGTATTGGTTTATGTAAAAAAATCTGAGGGTTTAATGTCACTTTAAGTAATCTAAGTCCCTGTTCACACCTAGGTGTTTTGACGCTCAAAGCTAGGCGCAGCAAAATTCTCAATGGCCCCTATTCACACCTGAGTGTTTTGTCGCAGGCTGTAAAACACCAAATGCTGGAACAAGTATATGAGCTTTTTTTTGGCAGATTATAGCACGTTTGGCACCATAGACTTCAATGGAAACACTTGGAAACGTGCAATACAAGCATTTTTCACATTTCTGTGCGTGTTTTTGCGCGCGCTTGTCCATTGGCTGCAATGTCTTCCAATCTGCCTGCTAAAATGTGCGTCTTCATGAGCGTGTGTCTAACACATGCAAAAAATTTCAAATGGGACAAAAACGTGCTAAACACACTAGACGAAAACACAGACTAACCTGCGCAAAACCGCTGATGTCTAGGTGTGAATGGAGCCTAAAAGTCGTTATATTTCTTTTAAGCATCTCCCGCTTTCTTATCTCAGAAAGTTGGCAAGGGTGCAAATATGTTTCTAAAGGTTTTATTGAAAGTGGAAAACCCCTTTAAATCCAGAATAATAGCTATGATATTATTACATTGACATTTCTATGACCATGGATGTGGACCTTCTCGCTCAGAGCCATGGAGCGAGTATCAGCAAAACAGCAGAATTCGTTAAATGTTCAAGAGCAGCTGTTGTTAAAGTGTTTAAAGACTGGACTGTCAGCCGAAAATCTGGGTCTGAACGTGTGAATTGTGGCCGTCAGCGAGTAGTCAATGTTAGGGCAGAACGGAGAGTGGCAAGACTGGTACAAGACAACAGAAGAGCAACAGTGCAGTGTCAGATACCTCGCATCACCTTTCAACATCTCGTGGAGTCACGAGGCGGCCCAACTAAGTCATCTCGTGGCTCAACGAAGTACTGATGGGGTGGTCATAATAATCTGGCCACTCAGTGTGTGTGTGTATATATATATATATATATGTGTGTGTAACATGTACTAGTTTTCCTCCTCTGTATATGACTTATGACTATGACTTACCCTTTATAGATGTTGCCATGTTTGATAATACTAATGTGCTTTATATCCAGTTAATGCTTCAGGGAATGCCGGGAAAGTGGAACTGGCACTGCAGAAGAAGGATTGTACAGTCTGGAAGAGCTTGGGGCAATCACTAGAGGAAAACAATTCTTTTGTTAAAAGCTCTAAAAGAGGTTGGTATGCAGCAGATTTAACAAATCTGGGTTTGAAGGGATAAACGTCAAGAGGGCTTTCTAAATAACTGATTTGTTGCAGCTCATTTTGAGCACAAATATTTCATTAAAAAATGCTATCTTCCAATTCTCAAGCACTATGATGATGATCAGCATTAATTTCCAACCAAACATTTTAACTGAAAACTGCTTGTACATCATTTGTATTGGTCATTTGACCTATTGTAAAAATAGTTTTGACCCTATTACAAGGTTATCAAGTTACAATTTTTTTCCCTTTGAAGGTTTGCATGGATTGGTAATGAGGACCTCCCTGAGCGTTAATATTAATAAAAGCAATAAACCAAATATAGGTCACAAAGCTCTTCATTACAAAAAGTGAGGTTTGAGGTAGTTTCCATGTAGTGTTTTCCTATCACTGGAAGCTATGAATTTTCGTTTGAGACCCTACGGACTCATATGCAGGTGGTGCACCCAGCATCTATGTTAAAATCCTCTACTAGACACCATCTTAGCCTAACTGCAGAATACAGCTGAAATGTTCATTTTAGCATTGGAAATGGAAGGAAATACTTTGCTAAGCGCTTAGGCTCAGTGTATCCTTTTTGTCTCGGTCATGAAGAACACTCAGCAAGCAGGCCAATTTGCGGCCTTTCTGTCTCAGGCATGAAGAACACTGAAGATAGCATATTATCCAAACTGTTCAGCATTTCCGTAGAACTTCCTCACTCTCCAAGGACCCAGAGGAAAATCCCATATATTTTCACAGAACGGGGCTGTTGTTCAATTGTAGGTTGGGATACCTCAAAGCACTTGCAAAAAAAGAAAACAAGAACAGCACCCTCTTTTAGTGTAATACCGCTCTTTATTTTAAATTGATATAAAAGCAAATTTGATACTCACAAGAGTCCGTAAATAAAAACTTGTAGGTTCATGCATTTTTAGAAAGCATATGCCACTAAGCCAACTGGACAACAGAGCATTAACACAGGCAATAGATAGGTTAGAGTTAACGTGTTTCACATGTGCCAGAGTTCCATGAAGCAAAGGGAGATGTAATCATCTGCCCTTAGTAAAAATGGCCACTGTGAGAAGAATGGAGAGGAAAAGAAAAACAAGGTATGCGAAGAATACAAAGCCGGCCATGATCTATAAGTATGTGTTTGTAGATTGCCATTACTAAACATTTGTTGTTGTTTTGAAAATATGGGTAAAGTTCCTCTTTAACAGTTGCCTGACAGCACTTGGGCAAGGTAGTTGGCCACTCAGGCACCAAGCACTGCGTTCTAGGAGGACATGAGGTGTCACATGTTTAGCAATACCCGGACGTATCTGAATTTTCAGGATGGCTCCACCATATCTTTTTTTCATTTCACAAAATTAGTGCCTGCTATATATGTCTATATACTGTTAGAGCTTTGTAAGTAAAAAGCCTATGTATTTTAGAGCTGGACATATGATTCAGCTCCCTCGTAGAGAGAGACTTGACAATGTAGTAAGTTGCGGGTGGGCTGGGATATTTTTAAGTTATGTTTTTATCCTAAAATGAGCCAACTCATTTGATCCATTAAGAGTCATTCTCATTGTATCTGTCCATAAAACCTTTGTAAAAGTCTTTAGGTATATTTTGGCATTGCAACATTTTAATAATAATAATCAGTGGTGGTTGCGTTTTGTTTATCTTAGCATTGCCTCCAAATACTTTACACCTTCTACATCTGAACATTTCAGATAGGATGTAGATCTGGAATTTGGTGGCATTGGAGGCCCTTGATTTCCTGATAGTTTTATATTTATTTTTCTCAAGTGTATTGCGGGCAATTTTTTTGCTTTTTCTTCTCCTAAATGTTCTTGCAACTCTGCTTTTTGACTATTTGTAACTAAACATTTGATTGTCCTGTAGTCACACCTCATTGTTTTAGTAATTTTCAGAATGTTGCATCTGTCTCAAAGGCCTTTTATAATTTTTGTCTTTCGAGTGTTGGATAATTCTATTTTTGGCCAATTTTACCTGAGTTAATGAATTGTCCACACCTAAATACAAGGTCTTAAATACTTTAGGCCACACCCTCCCTCATTAAGCAATTACATATTAACTGTAAATTGTTTCCTCCATTAAGCATTAAGATTTTATATGATGTCGAGTTGGAAAACAGTTATAGAAACAAAATGTCACAATACTGACTTTCCTAATAATTATGCATGCAAATGTATTCAGTCACCATCCCCACAATTAATTATGGGCTGGCTGCTTCATTCTGTGGGGATGTGTCTCTGCAGAAGGCCCTGGAAGGCTTGTGAGGTTAGATAGTAGAATTAATTCAGCAAGCTCTTAGGAAAACCTGATACAGTCTGCAAGAAACCAGAGCCTAGGAAGAGGATTTGTTATCCAGCATGACAATGTCTGCCACCATAAAGTCAGAACTGCATGAGAATTACCTAAAATGTCCAAGTCGGAGTCCAGATCTCAGTCCAATAGATAATTTGTGGCTGAACTTAAAAAAAGCCATTTAATTATAATCCACATACAGCCTGGTAAAGTTTACTTTTTTGTAAAGGGCAAAGTCCAAAATTGGAATGTGCAAAGCTGACAAAGATCTATCCATGCAAACTCAAGGCTGTAATTCCTAGCAAAGGGGTGAATAATTATGATATATACACACACATACTGTACTGTGCAAAAGGCCATGACAGTCCTTTTTTGCATTAGGGCCCATTTACATCCAGGTAGTCTGTTGCCGTGCTTTAAAGTGTGATGCATAAGGGCAGCCTATTAATTTTAATGGG
The DNA here is from genome assembly GCF_000935625.1 of Nanorana parkeri. Taxonomy (NCBI): domain Eukaryota; kingdom Metazoa; phylum Chordata; class Amphibia; order Anura; family Dicroglossidae; genus Nanorana; species Nanorana parkeri. Next base: position 1,337,529 of record NW_017306512.1, read on the forward strand.
CTGCCAGTGCACCACAATTGACCTAAAAATGGGCATGCACCATGTTTTTCCATAACAGTGCATTACAACAACGGCTAGTGTGTTAGACTGTGTTACCATGTGTTTTGGTGCACAAAAGTAGCCACCCTCCAGAAAGAAAGGAGTCGGCATGAATTCAGAGATGATTTGAGGATCTTCAGCTGAGTGATACACAAATAAGTTACATTTTGTTTAGTAGTTAGGGTACTTGAATGCATTTTTAGGATTTAACTCTTGAGTTTGGTGTCACTTAAACAACAAACAATGACATAATGTGTAGGTTGATCCTAACTGAATAACTGAAATAGAAACTGCCACAGCTGTGTAGAGGAAATAGGGCAGTGAATAACTATGCACAAAAGGTGAGGTTGTGGTAGATGTTTTGCCTTCAAGTCTCACACAACGGCAAAAATTGAGAATAGCAAGACCCAAGCGCTCTCCACCGGTCTGGTCTGCTCCCATCATGTATGTGGGCCCTTTACATCCTAACTGCTGGTCTGTTATTGTACGTGATGACAGGTGAAAAGGGGCATCTTTGTAGGACACACAGCATGGCAGGGAGGAAGGCTGCATTAAGGCAAGTATCTTCTAGACTTAAAGGGCTATTACACAAAAAAAACCACATACTACTAACATTTTACTGCTAACTGGAATTTATCTTTAATATATTAGGAATATTAATTTATTTGTTGTTCTTTATTTATGATTTTGCAGCCTAAACCCAAACCATTGGCAAGAAAGTAATATTTTACCTTTGAACTACTTTGGTGTATTATTTTATGTGTTGGATGACATGTATTTTTTTTATCAGCTGTACAACTATATGACATTCATGCATCTTTCAAATATATTCCCTTTAGGTCATTATTATAGGAAATGCAGGCTAACTTCAAAAATGGATGTCAGTCATAATACCAGGCTATTTTGCTTTGCGCTACCTCAGGACTGTCATCTTGAAGTTCCGGTTGGATACCATATTTACCTCAACTTAACTATTTCAGGTAATATAAAGTATATTGTATGTCAGTATGCACTTAAGAAATATCACACGGGCAGGAAGTCCTAACTATGTATACAGAGCATGTGTGTTACCGTTGTATAGTTTTTGACAATAACATTAAATATAATCCAGAAGGATGTCTACAGTGGATGCATCCCTAAAGATTTGTATGTATAGCACCAACCTGGACAATAGAATACCAGGAATGTGGTATTTTAAAAAATGCTTCAGCAGAAATTCAGTGTTGGTCAGCAGGGTTTGTGTTACAAATGAGTAGCTTTGAAGGCGGCAGTGTTGAGACATCCTGTTGGTTTGCAGAACTATATAAGTTCTAATTGTCTGCATCCACAATACCCACTATGGTGTATGGCAATTGCTCCTGCTACCAAAAATACATTAGGTAACAGATTAGCAATACGATTTGCTTGTGTCTTACTCTGCTTTTTACCAGCTAACATTTAGGCCTACATGAGTCCATTTATATGCCCTGTATCTTCTGCAAGTTTGGCTATAAAGGATTTTTTGGTGTTTCCTTCAACATTGGTGGCATACAATCCTTCCAGTCAAGCCTCCCAATGCTGCACATGTAGACTGAATGGAAGGCCCGTTCTGTGATAAAGTAGATCGTACTTCTTCCCTGGGTGTAGTCTCTTAAGGGCAGAATATATAACTATATACAGTTTCCTGTCAATATATATGCACAGGACTTTGTGGCTAAAGTGCTGGATTGAGGAACTCGCTTGCAAGGAGCATTTGCTGCGCCAGGCCTAGTGGAATAACATCTTCTTCTTGGTTCCACCCTTGATGAATTCTACTGGGAGCTAGAGTAATCCTCTCCCCCAGTGGAAAAGGACTAAGGCATAGACCCACAAGTCATCTACATCTGTTACTTCACAGAAGTATCCTTTAGGCATCACATCTACCTCCATGTCAAGACCTGTCAAGCTGAGCTGTCCAACTACCTGCAAGACCTGACACACTAATTTGTGAAATCCACCAGCAAGCCCTCCTCGACATGAAGATGAGCTCTCACTTTCTGGAATGTATGGATGTCTGTATGCGGACGCCTGGAAAACTTGCATCCTGGTTGCTTAGGTGCAAGAGGTGGTGTCTAACTCAAGCATCTTTTTCTACCCTGTCCTTGCTTTCTAACATCCAGTCCCTCCTGTTCCCTTAGCACCTTGCCAATCTCCATCGGGCATTCCAGACTCTTGGACCAAGGGATCATTGCCCAGTTTCTGCTATGGATTGGTTTTGGTGGCCCCAAACTATTCACTGTTCCCATGCCAAAAGGGGGTAACTCAATCTAGACCTTAAGGTTTAAAATCCTCTCATTTTGAGTCTGAAAAATTCTGCAGTGAAACTTTGAGATCTGTCATCCTTCCTTCCTTTTACCAGGGAGACTTTCTGGCCTTGTTGGACATTTTATATGTTTCCATCTTTCCAGTGTATCAGTACTTTCTCAGCTTTGAAGTCTGGCCAGTTCATGGCCCTTCCATTCAGCCTCTCCTCTGCACCATAGTTGTTCACCAAGATGCTGGCTCCAGTGTTGGACATCTTGTGCTCTTGAGATAGTGGGCTTCTTGGGCGACCTCCTCTTGTTTGAAGAAACTTTTGGCAAGGGCTCTGGGGACAATGTCTCTCAGACTAGTTCAGGTGAATCCTCAATCTGGTTTCAACTCATCACTTTTAGTATCTGGGGCCTGTCCTGAAAACATATTGGATCAGGTGTTCCTTTACCAGGGGAAACATCAGAATCTCCAGTCTCAGGTTCATGCATTCCAATCCAGGAGCTGCCCGAGTCTCAGTTTTGCAAAAGAGTCTTCGGATTGATTGTAGCTTCTTTTGAAACAGTTCCATTTTATCAGTTCCACTCCAGTCTGCAAGGCAACATTCCGCCTTCATGTGACAAATTATTCTTGATTTTGGACAGACTGCTTTGTTTAACACCAAGAACCAGACTATCTCCATCTTATGGAAAATTCCTGTACTTTGGAAAAGTTTTACAATGGATGTTGTCTTGTTGGGGTGTGGAGGAGCTCTGTGCCATCCATCTTTGCAGGGGACTTGGTCTTTGGTAGAATCTCCTCTTCCCTATTAACATCTTGGATCTTTAAACAATTTAGCTATTTCTTCATCGTTGGACTGACCTGTTATTGTGCCATTCATTCCAGATCCAGTCAGACAATTGCACGGCGATGGTGTACATCAGTTTTTAGGGAGAGTGGTCTCTAAGCCCAGAGGTGTTACAAGACCGGTGTCACAGACACGGGACACCAGATATGGAGCTGCTGGCCTTCAAGACCATTTTAAATGAGCTTTGGCTCTTGGCGTTTAGCTCTTCCTTGTTAGTACCAATTACTTTGCCAGCCTTTTGTTGCTCTGTCTTAACTTTTTAGAGATCTGCTTCTATTGCCATTTATTTAAAAATTACCTTATTTTTTTCTTAAAATGGTACATTTCCTCAGTTTAAACATTTGATATGTTTTCTATTTTCTATTGTGAATAAAATCTGGGTTTATGAGATTTGCAAATCATTACATTCTGTTTTTATGTAGATTTTTACACAGTTTCCCAACTTTTTTGGAAATGGAGTTGTAGATAATATTCGCTTTCACAGATTAGTGTTTTCTTTTTATTTTACATTTCAGCAACCATTTTCCAGTATACATGAATGTTTCTTTGGCCAGTACTTCCAGTTTTTCTTGTCTTTTTTTATCTCTAGCATTGCTCAAATCTTTGTCATATCTGTGTAACAATCGTGTTTGGGAAAGTTAATTTAATGTGCCCAAAGGTAATCACTGCTCCATTTAACTGATTATGTTCAGAAAAGTAAACAAACTTGTGGTTTGCGACATCTGCAGAAATGTTTTGGCTATCTGATCTGGCCATACACTGTACACTTTGATTTTACATCTTCTATACACCTTAAAATTTACTTAAAAACGACATAATACGGACCACAGTTCTCCGGATTCCCTTATCCGGGCTGTCCCTCTTTTCTCTTGATATTCTCCTGTTTCAAGAAACCCCGAGATCCTGAGACCACTAAACCTGACCGCTTCAGAAGACCTGTAATCTCCATACTTCTCCATTATATGCATCACAGTATTGTTTACTGTACTTTATATGATATACCGTATTTTTCCGTGTATAAGACGCTACTTTTTCATAAAAATCTTTATCTAAAAATAGAGGTGCGTCTTATACACGGGGGCCGCGGTTTTGAAAGTGCAGATACCACTGCAAACTAGCCTCACGGATTGCAGAGACAACATAACAGTTCTCCTCCAGTCATAAATCTTTTGATGTCTGAGCAGTAATGTCTGAGCATTCTGTGTCCATAAAAATGTCAAAGTGAAAAACAACCTGTAAACTCTCTAAACTCATGGTATGGTGTCGAACAAGAGGTGATTGTGAAGTCCTTCAAGAAATGTGGAATCAGCAATGCCAGGGACGGAACTGAGGATGATCTTGTATATATAGACAGTGACTCAGCAGACAGCAGTGATGCAGCAGAAGTTGAAGAAACTGATATGTTTGAAGCTAAAAGTGATGAAGAAACCAGTGATGCAACAGAGGCTGAATAAAGTGATTGGCTCAGAGGTAAGTGTGATGCATAATATCATTTAAAATATTGACTTCTGAATTTTGGGTAAGAAAAGTTGGGGGCGTCTTATACATGGGGGCGTCTTATAGACGGAAAAATACGGTACATTGTTAAAATTCAATAAAAACGTTGAAATTGAAAAAAAAACTACATAATACAAAGACATACCTTAACAATGCATTCAGTTTGTGTCCACTCAGGCAGGCCTTTGTGCTTTGTAGTTGTTGGTAGATATAAATCAGATTGCATAGTGTAACTGGATTGATTTTTCCTGCTGAGCTCTTATCAATTTCCTCCCAAATAAGCTAGTGCTTACACATACACACTCCAGCAGTCCTCATTGTACTTGTCTATGGAAAGCATTTTGACATCTCTGGCTGCTTTTTGGCATAGAGGGGTTGCTTTGTTGTATTTGCATAAACTAAATGTGTAACTAAATTCTGAACCACATATTAAACAAATATAACCATTTGTTTTAGGTGTGGACGTGGTTAAACCATATACACCAGTTTCCCAGACCTTAGAGTCAGATCAACAACAAACATCTCACAATAATGAAAAGTGCGTCTATATAATGATCAAAATCTACCCAAATGGAAGTTTCACACCCATGCTTGACAACATGCAAATAGGTAAGAGTCTTATGCTTTATTCTTCTAAAGATAATAATATCAGTGACATGGGCATGGATGCAAGGGTGGTTGGATGAAGGAACTTTAAGACTATTCATAGTCTGTCTGCTGTCTGGCCACTGTCCAATTTTCTACTAGAGCAGTGTTTAACACAGCACTGACAATCGGGCAGCCTAACTGGTGCTTCAAGGCCATACCTAATCACAGGCCAGTGAATCTGATCTCAGTGGAGCACTCAGGTTAAGGTCAACAATTTAAGTGGCTAAAAAGCCTCTGACCAAACTGCAACAACGATGAAGTCCCTTCCGGACGCTGTCTGTCCTGGAACTACTCTCCCACTCATGGTGGTAGTGAAGAAGAACAAATGGCAGCCCTTGAGTGGATTAAAATGGACAGTGATCTCCATTGAGTGTCTATGCCCTATGTTGCTCTGCCACCGGAATTCTGCACGAACAGTCCCTTTGCAGTTCAACCCCTCCTGGCAGCTTGATACTGCAATAGCAGTACTATTCTTGAATAGTAAAACACTCTGGAACAGCAGATATCTGTAAAAAAGGAATCAAGGCAACTGGACTTGCTGTCATTTTCTTGAAGACGTTTCACTGGTCACCCGACTAGCTTTCTCAATTCAGAATTCTGCCTTGAGAAAGCTAGTCGGATGACCAACAAAACGTCTTCAAGAAGAATGCAGCAAGTCCAGTTGCCTTCATTTTTTTACAGATATACCATGACCTGGATGAATGACAACCTTCATAGACATCTGAAACAGCAGGATACTAGAACTATGGCCTACTCTCTGGGCAGCAGCATCTGCACACAGCAGCCATGTGGCACTGGCAAGTCTCAGCAGCTGCAGCACTGTAGTCTTTCCTGGCAGCAAAGTCCTGTCTGCAGCTTTGTTCTTCCTACATTCTCTGGGCAGCAGCAGAGTAATCAACACATTGCCCTTGGCTCCCTAAAATACTGGCCCTGGCCCTGTCCTGGGCTTACTCTGTTCCCACAGTTTCTGGCCACAAAAGAACCAAGCAGTACTCCTAGTGCACACTTCTCATAGCTGCTAGTCCCTGCCTCACTTCCCACAGTACTGCTTCTGCTGTCTGGCCACTGTCTCCTCTCTCCCTTCACGCAACTCTGTTTGGGTGGTGGACAGGGCTTATCCTCCGACTATGGCAGCGGCTAATCCACACCCTCCTTGTTCTCACTCTGCTGTAGATCCTCAAATCATCTCTGAATTCATGCTCACACTGTCCTTCCTTCTGGAGGGTGGCTACTTTTGTTCCCCATGGTCCCTGTGTGTGTTGTAAAGTAGCCACCGCTCCAAGCTCACTCCCACGATGGACTACAATCTCACGTTTAGTTTACTAATTTGTATTGCAATTGTAGGACAACACGGGAGAGACCATGGAGTGGTGGCTACTTTACAACACACACAGGGATCATGGGAAACGGCTTTTTGTTTGCCATTGTATATATCCTCCATTAGGGGGCAGTATAACCCATTTTTCTCAGAACAATTAAACCCTGTGTCCCTTAATGAACTCCCAAGAATCGGATTCTACAGTTAGTACAACAATCTTGTTTTGTCAAGCTGGGAAGATGCATGAGGGAGGACAGGAGGAGGCAGTTAGAGGCATACTGGAAATAACAGACAGGGTTACCACATTATTGTCCATTAAAAACTGAAGTGATTGGAGGAGAAAAAGTGGGTGTTGATCAATTATACCAACAAGGTGTATCCACAGGCCTTTCCTAGGGTGAGTATGCTTATTCAGTTAATTTGCACCATTGTCAGCCTCTCCCGCATACTCCCGAATTGGACCATGAGCAGCCGTATCGACACACAGTCCAATTACATATTCTGCAGTAAAAAAAAAACTGAGGTCCAGCTGCCAGTAGAGCAGTACGGGGGGGATTTATCAAAACTGGAGCAAACAGAATCTGGAGCAGTTGCCTATTGCAACCAATCAGCACCTCTCTTCAGTTTGCTCAGGTAAGATTTGAAAATGAGACACAGAAAATGTTTGGCTATAGTGCAAATCTGCTCCAGATTTTGTCTGCTCCAATTTTGATAAATACCCCCCAATGTATCCACAGTAAGTTCATATGAAGTGTTTACAGTGGGATGTGCACAGTGTAAGGAGAGTAAACATTAGTAAGTAAGGGTTAAACTGTATTTTTTTAACAAAAAATAATGCAGTTCTAGTTTAATTACAATGCTCTGCAAAACTATGTATTCTTTTTTGATGAGTTTAATTCTACTTTAAAATTGAGAAAGGCATTTTGCTTGCTTACTTGAGTTTTTGATGCTTACTTTTGTCGAAGGAGTTGTGCAAAAAAAATTGACAACTGCGGAGGCCCGCTTGTGAATACAGTAGCCTGGCAGGGGAAATTCCCCCATCCATGTTTATTGTTTTTTCTCGCCAAAAGATGCCAAGTGTATGGCCAACTTTACACATATGCACATAGTACATATAATACCATGTGCACATAGTACACAGAATACAATTTTTACATTATGGAGGAGTATTTCTTTAAAAAGCCTATAATTATTCTTTATTAGACTGTTTTATTGTCACAGGTGACTTTATCCTAATGAGCAACCCACAAGGATGTTTTAGCACTTCTCAAGTTGATGAAGTTGAGGATATTTTTCTTCTGGTAGCTGGAACTGGTTTCACACCAACTGTGAAATTACTGAGACATGTTTTAAATCACTCCAACATCCTAAGGTAGGTCTTAAATCATGTACGGTACACATTTTGATTTTATAGGTAACTGCATATTATCTTATCATATTTAAGGTGTATTTAAGATGCTTTTGAGCAATTTAAAGGTGCACAAGTAACACTAAATATCCTGCTAGTCTGCATGAATCTGTAACATTTCAGTTCCAAAGAGTAGTTAGAGTAAATCATTTTAAAGTGTATTTCCACTTTTGCAGTTAAATTCGATAAAAACCCCTCTATATGTTTGTTATGTGTTCCTATTCACACAGCATACTGAAAAATAACTTTAAAAAAATTCTTACCTTTTAGGTGTTTTGGTAAATCAGGAAAGATGGCTGATTCCAGGTTTCTCTAAGCCTTTCACCGTGGTCTGTCCTAATGGAAAGACTTGGGACTGACATTTGAGGATTGTGTTTATCTGATAAGCTTCATTAACATACAATGGACAAGCCACCTCAGAGCCCTCACAGCCCCTCCTAAGAGACCGTAACATACAGGGGTACGGGTACACTTAAATACTAGACCACACAGGGACTCTTATACACACTCAAAGGTTGAACTTGATGGACTTGTGTCTTTTTTCAACCTCAAATACTATAACTATGTAACATTTCAAAGAAATAGAAGCTAGAAGAAATGTTAACCCTTAAAATCCGAACCCAAGTAAAAGCAATTTAAACTGTAAGAAGCATTTTTTTTATTTGTTTTAGCGTATGCTATGTGAATGAAAACATGTAACAAATATAAAATAGGTGTTATCCTAATTTAGCTGCAAAAGTGGAAATACACTTTAAACATCTCTTAACTTAAGGATTTCTTAATAAATGCAGACATTTTTTTTTTATCTGCGCTCTCCCTAACCAGCAATCACTGCCTGGATTATGTATTCTGTTCAAAATAAGGGAAACTGTAACTAATCTTACAAGAATGCAGGAGAAACCAAGGCTTTGTGCCAACCCTCTAATTACCTAGTCCAGTGGTTCTAAACCTTAATAAGACCAGGGCCCAGTACGTGTTTCCCAAATCTTCCATGCCCCAACAGTAAAACAGAAAAAAGTTCATACTCCTAAAACTGCAATTATATCAGCCAGTAAGAGCTAAATACAGTCACAATATCACATACATTACCTCCCAACTTTACAATATCACATACATTACCTGCCAACTTTAGAACATAAGAAAGAGGGACATACAGTATGAATACAAAGCTAAAACGTGGCTTATGCAGCATGCTGCAGGAAAAGGCAGACATAGGTGCATTGTGCTGAATATTAGGCGTGACTTAAAGGGGTGTGGTTAAAAAAGTTCTGAGCCCACTCGCATTATACATTTCGCACACAAATACGTTAATACATACACTGATCTTTAGGCTTTTTCCTTTTGAAGGGGGGCGGGGGAGATAGTTTTAATACTGGCCACTGTCCTGAGCCACATCTTGTTCTGTCAGAAGAGGGCTCTGTTCCTCCTACTTGCTGTCACTTCTCCATCTCATTTTAGTGGAGTGTGAGCAGCGAGCTGTGTATACATTTAAGGAGGGATCAGCCCACTCCTGAGTCAGCAGCAAAGCACCCAAGACTCCTCCAAGTGTCTGGAGAGCCCTTCCCTCCTGTGTGCACTTCCAGCCACACTTCCTCCCCTTCTAATAGGGCCATGTTACATTAGTAAGCAGCAGTGACTCGGCTTTTATTCGGGACGGCTTATACTCGAGTATATACGGTATGTGTGTGCTGCTTCTGTAATATACTGCATTGCCCGCGCATGGAAACAAGCTGCACTAACACCATTTGCTGCATCTGTAATATACAGCGGTACCCTGCACTAGCAGGATGGAACCCACGGTCTGGCGAGGAGTGAGTTTCAGCCCAGCAATTGGCCTCGGCTTGGTGGTTGAGAACCACTGACCTAGTCAACATGCTGGCCAGTGTGTACTTGGATGGCATGAACTTTCAATAAATCTGATCTGAGACCTGGTCTTGCTTTACTGACCACCATTTCTGCCTTATGCCTTGTACTACTCTGACCGCACGTTATTGACTTCGGCCTGTTCCTGACTACTTACCTACCTTTCGCCTGGTACCTCACTGCCCGCCTGTTAACAACTCTGCCTGTCTCGACTAAGGATTGCCTGAAGACCCACTCCTCGAAGTGCCTCTCTTCTGTGCCTGCACCTCCCAAGGGTCTACCAGCATCACAGAGACTGTTCCTGGCAGAATCATCTGCATCCGGAACTTGTTCCTGCGCTCCTGTACTCCATTCAGGCGTTCTGGGACCAGAGTGGGTCTACCCCCGCATTGCAAGTGTTAAGATTTGATTTGCCTGGAATTCTGTTTTGTCTTTTGATTTAAATTAAGGTTGATTAAGGTTAAATACTGTTTAAAGACACTTCTAAATACTTTAATTTTTGTTTATATTAAGAACAGCAAAGTGATTCAAAAAAAGGTAATTCATTATCACAGTTAAGAACCATTGTGCTCATAACCGCCTGACATTAACCAAGTACCAACCAATTTACGTATCTGTTCAAATAATAGAAATCCTTAATAGCTGTTTGAAATCAAACCTGATCCCGTTCAGAATAATTCAAATACAGCAATGTTTAATCTGATTGTTCTCATTGAAAGGCATTGGTAAGCTATAACTGTTCATTTATCTGCAAAGAGCCGAAGCACAATGTTGCTTTAGCAGTCTGGCAGTTTGTACTGTAAATGGGAGGTTGATTACATTAGGCAGTAGCAGGTGTGAGCTGCAGGCGGGAAAAAAGGAACCTCTTTGTTGTGCTTGCTAAAACATATGATGCCATTTAATGCAGATTGCTGTTGTCATGAGGATAGAGATGTCAAATGCTCAGTACTTTATGTATCCATTTGACGCTGCACAACATTCTTAGCCCGGCAATGGAAGCAACTGTTTTGTGTAAGGGTCATCCCTAGCAGATGTCTCTGTGAACATGTTTCTATTAGCACTGATTGCAATGAGGCACTAATTGTATCTGCAGGCTTCTTTCTGCTTGTGCCAGTACAGTAATCATTCTGTCTCTGGACCTTTCTGCAGATTTTTTCAGTACAGTACTAATTCTTTCTCTATGATTAATTAATTATTACAGTTAATACAATTAATGATTAAGGTTGATTTCTAGCTACGCCCCTGCATGTTACCATTCATTTTCTGTACAAGGAATTACAGGAGGTTGATATCTAGACAGATTTAGGTACTTACAATAGTTACGAACAACAAGAAATACTGTACGTCTCTGCCGATATACATACCTTAAAGCGGACCTTTACCCCCTTCCACTGAAAATCACCCAAGCACGTAGCCCTTCGTGCTGATATGAAATCATCTTACATTCATTAGGTCAACAAAAATATTTGGCTTTTACCTACAATTATTGATTTTCCAATTCCTGGTCCTCTTAGGCATTAGTGATGTAGCCCTGGCCTCACAGATGAATCCTGGGAAGGTTGCATCAGCACTTCATTGTTGGGAAATCTCATCTGTAAACTGCAAAATCTCCCAAGATTTTTGGGAAAGGCATTTTCCCCTCAGATGATGTGCATTGCACACATGTTCCAGTCACATGTGCCAGAGTTCCTGTAGGTAAGGGAGATAGATGTAAATAATAAAAAGCCTACAATTATCTATAAGTATTTGTTTGTCATTACTTAACATTTCTAAAGGTGTATTTGTTGTAATTTTTAAGATAAGTTTGATGTTCCTCTTTAGGCTACATTTACACTTGCGATTGGGGCTGATTGGGTGAGTCTCACAGATTGTTCCATGAGACTCATGCAAAGCGTTATACAAAGCAAGGAAGGCTGACAGTTCTGCAGCCCTATGCATGTAATTAGACATGTAGGGACGTTCATCCGCTGGTAGCCAAAGCATGTCTGATTACATGTGAACGACTGTGGGTGCTGTCAGCAGTCATTGCTTTGTATAGTATTTCCCGGAGCTATTCACATGCCTCTCGCAGAGCCGTTTGTGAGAGCACCGAATTGGCCCCAATCACAAGTGTAAATGGGACCTAATTGTTATTTTTTTGCATCTGTCTGCATTTCAGCATTAAGATTGGCCATACACTGACTTCACAGGGGTATGATCAAATGAAGATTCACCTAACTGAAGAAACCACTGTGTAGTTTAAGGTAGCAGTAACTCTTTTAACTTTGTGATTTTGTACCAGCAGAAAAGTCAAATTGATATTCTTCAATAAAACAGAACATGATATTCTGTGGAGAGAACAGTTGGAGAAGTTGTCTTCAACCGACAGAAGGTAGACAATATTATTTCCTGTTTCCAGACCTGAAGTTAAAATTTGCATATAGGTACACTGGATCCACCTGCAGCTGCCAAAAAAGGTCCCTGATCCCCCAAATACTTTCTTCTCTCTTAGAGCAGGGCCTCATGAAATCCCTGTGGCTTTGCCTCATCTACATTTCTGTATGTTAGCCATGGCAGAGAGTATGTTCTGTGTGAGGTAGAGGCTATGACTGGCTGCTCGGGCAGAGGTAGCTAATCAGTCTTTGCCTCACATACATCTGGTCCTTCACTTTAGCTAACAGAAGTGGGAGTGATATAGAGGATAAAGGGGCTTCGGAGGACTTTGAAGTAATTTTTGACTCGCAACTGATTTTTTTTACTATATGAAAAAGTTGTTGTTGACAGGAAACTGTATTCAGGTTTTCAGGCCAGGCTTGAAAGTTTGTAACTGACAGTGTGCTGGTTGTTTGTAATAAACATATTAGCCATAAATTAATAATAATACTGAGTTTTTGTTAATTGAATGATTGCAAATTATTGCTTTAAGTATTGAGACATTACAGCCTTGTTTATGTACAAATAATTATTTATATTATCTGGCGAGGCATATGAAATAACCCCAAGATACTCTCTTTCCTGTATTATGTTTTATGAGGGCAAGTTACTAAAGTGCATGTCCACCGATGCTCTGTTTACTTGGGAGAAGCTTTATTTGTTCATTACCTGTTTCTTAGTGTTGCACCCATAGAGGGAAGATGACAGTTGCCCTTTCAGCAATCTCTTGGTGCGCTTAAGTTTAGCCTTTGGTGAAAAAGCACAGGGTGATTATATGATGCAGAATGGGTTACTTTACATTAGTGTTAGGGTCAAGGTTGGAGGTTTCGTGTAACTTTTAGGGTTAAATTCAGGGCTGCATATTAGGGGGTTACTTGAAGCTGAACTTAAAGTGTGTTTCCACCTTTGTAGTCAGGGAAATTCACAATCGCATTTACTTCAGAAACCTGGAGTTATTCATCTACATGTTACCTGTGCACCTAATTCATTATTGCTTAAAACGTGTTTTCTTGTACCTTGCACCACACAAACCAAATTCACATAACGCTTATTAGCACCTGTTCCTATCGTCAGTGAGAGCTGAAAATCGGAATTCACAAAGCTGTTCAGACACTTTTCTTATTAGGAAACTGGAGTCTGATAGGACCAACTATCACACAACCACACTTACTGGCTTAATATTGTAATTAGAAAGTGAATTTTGAACATTTGAAAGATAAAATGATAAAAGGTTGCCTTTATTTAAAGGAGAACTATGAGGTGAGTGAAATATCACTCATCCTCATAGTTTGAGCCGACATGCGACAATGAAACTGTCACACGTCGTCTCAATAGATCGGGAAGTGAGCGCACATACCGTCACTCGCTCACTTCTTGATCATCTCCCTGCAAGGAACCATGACTGTCACTCACAGCTCCCTGCAGGGATCCCCGCTCCGATCCTCCAGTGCTGACTGGCGGGACGGACGGGGGAGGGCGCGGGTACAGCTGGCTCTGCCTCTAGATAGCTGGGTGGATCTCGACAGTAATGTCGGGATCCGTCCCGGCTGCGGCGGTCCCAGTATACCGCGAGCTGTGGCTCGCGATATACTGAGCTTTGGAATTGTCCAAGGACTTGTAGCACACCTTACCGGACTTCCCATATGAAAATATGGGTGCTCGCAATGACTACGGATGGCGCCGTATCAAGTAAAATCGTTGTGTATAGATGTCACCAGCACTCCAAATATGACAGAATACGTCAAAGTTTTAGTGAATCTTCGTTTTTATTTTTTTAAGTCACTCAAAGTGGAATCAAGCGCTTCCGGGGCCGCACACGGTCCCCTTCATCAGGCTTAAAGTGAACATTTCAAAGTTTACACCATCAACATTATATATATATACACACACAAAAGACTGATTGCCACACAAGATACTGAGCTTTGGGTCACGGAAGGATGCTAGTATATGTCCTCCCGTGACCCTTAAGAGAGCTATGGGGGAAAACACTTACCCCCATAGATCTCTTTTAATACACCATTTATAATCATTTGTGTCTAACACTTGTTATAAAATTGCATATTTATTTATGTTCTACATTTTATCAAATTATTTGTATTATTAGAATTAATGTAATTTCTCCTGACAATTGACATTATAAAAGGTACTATTTTACTAGTAGATATTCCAATTTTAATATTGACTGGTTGCACCAGTACTTTCAGTTTAAGACAGATTCACAAAGGGTGAATCTGGGGCTATTTACTCTATTTGTCATAGATGCAAAAAAACCCTGTTCTTCTTAAATGAGTTCCCCCAATGTTTCTAGATCTTTAACCCTTTTTTAGCATAGACAATGTTCAGATCTAGTTTTTACAACTAAGTTCTGCCATCACAGTACAGTATATGTTTGTTGTATGTTCCTATTCACAGAACATACCTCAAATTAAAAATATATATTTATATTTTTTACGTTTTAGATGTGTCTGTGTAGCAGGCTTTTGCAGGTTTCGATCTCCATTTCAAAGTGACAGGAAACTGCATGTCCCCATAGAAAGACTGGGGACACTCTGAGCTTCAGGCCATTTACAAGGGAGGAAGGGGCGCTCCCTCCTTGGTGAATGGGCTGAATGTTTGTAAACATATGCAATATGAGTAACTAGGTACATCATGACTGTGATTTGACCATGACAGCTTAGATTACAGCCATTCAAAGTGCATTGGCTGCCTAAGTGTGTGATTTAAAGCCTTGGTTCTTAACTGGTGGGTCACGATCCCTTGTCCAGTGGGTCACTGCATGCCTTCCACTTTTCTAGGTGAGAGGCTCCTCAGCCTCCCCCTAGAGCAGCAGTGTCAGTTCTCGCACCGAGCAGCCATTCAGAATATGCTGCCCGATGCCGAGTGTCAGCTTGAGGTTGGGTGGGATAGGGCTTTGGCTGCGAGGGAGCTCCATCCATATGTGCATTGCTTACAGCTCCCTCACGTTCCCTGTAAAGGTGCCTAGACCAGAGTAGCGGCAAATTCTGGCACAACGTTACGGCACGCAAGGGAGCTATACCAGCAATGCACTTCTAGACGGAGCTCCATCTCAGCAGAGCATCCCACACTAGACCCCAGGCTGGGGATCCACTCCAGTTCTCATAAGGTAGGGAGACTGGGCGGACCTTAAAAAATGAACAAAAATAAAAGTGTGTGTGTGAGAATGTCTGTGAGTGTGTGAGATTGTGTCTGTGGTTCTGTGTGTCTGTCAGTGTTTTTGAGGGCCCGTTCACACTAGTACAGTGCATTAATCACACAGTCCCGTGCGCTTAACGCAACTTACCATGCACTTGCATCTATCGCACGTTCTGGTGTGGGAGGTGTGTTGCAAACGCACCTCCCACCCACAGTTCGATTGCCCACCCCAGAACGCACGGTACCGCAATGGCGTACGTTCCAGTGCGGTGCGACTTGGGTCACGACTTAATGGCCAAATACAAATGTGGGTCCTGAGGTTGCACAGATTGAGAACCACTGATCTAAAGTGTCGTTTATAAACAACACTCCAGAAATACAAGTTAACTTTCTTTTACAATACAGAGATATGGAGGTGAGTAAAGTGATGTTCTGAATTATAATGTGGTTATGAAGGCTTGTATATATCTTTACTCCCATGTATCCAGTTTTCTCTTGCTTAAGAATCCAACCTGGTTTTCTAGGGGGTTTCTGGAATATGTAGTGTGTGTATATGTAGCCTGTTATAACCAGTTTGTTCTTTTTCACAGGTTTGAATCACAGTTTGTACTCTCAGAACCAAGTGATTCATGGACAGGGTGCAAAGGGAAAATATCAACATCATTTCTTTCAGAGACCATTCAAAGAAGTAAAGATGATTCCACAATTCTTATTTGCATTTGTGGACCAAATGGATTTGTTGAGCAAGCAGAAAGGTAAGCTCAAGACTATTTGTGTGAAAATAGAATTGATAAATATATAACTAGATACTAGTGATATATAAAAATACCTGGTTTAACATATGCAGACAATAACCAATAATCTATTTATTAGACTGCCCATTTATAGATTAGATTAATGATCCAGTTGCCAAATTATGTCTAATATCTCTAGGAGTCCTCAGAGCTCCCTCCTTTTTTTTTATCTGCGCATGTGTAAGGTTATTTACACTGCATATATTGATGCACATAATATAGTACCTGATCCAATGGATAATGGAATAACTGTCAGAAGAGCCTTAGAGGCTACACTTGGATCCCACCCAAATGAAAATTGCAGGACTAGTCTGTGATGTGACCTTTCAGCACTGAGCTCTGCATGTGGCCGTCCCCAAACACTTGGTGTACTGGTCTATTAGCAGCAGTTTACTTTACAGTCTAGGGCCGTGATCTTGATCTCTGAAAACCTTCAGAGTATACCTGCAATAAGGGCAAAGATTGCCTGGAATGTGACATTTTGATTGGAAACTGCATGTGGTGCTCTTCAGTACTTAATTATTTTATTATAATTATTTATTATATTTTTATTTCTTAAAATTGTGAAAAAGTGTCAGGCAGGGCACTGGACAAAGCTCTAGGGACAAAATTGAAGTGAAATAGTTTGACACATAAGTGTAATCATAGGAGATTACATTGTATTGTGTGTATTCTGTGTACATGCAACTTTTCACTTTTGAATTTCCCGCCGGCTGTGATGCCCGAAAACGAAACTAAAAGTTAGATGCCGGCATCTGACTTTTAGTTTCATTTTCGGGCCGCGTACAGCAGAGGACGCCGCGCGCTCGCAGGGACAAGGTAAGTGTCACTTTTCTCTGCAGCCCCGAGTCTGGCTCGGGGTTACCGCTCCTGGTATGGAAAATTCACCCCGAGCCAGACTTGGGAATACCGCCAGGGAGGTTAAAGTGTTTGTTAGCTACAGAACACTTTCCAGACCTGCAACCATGGTAAGTTTTGGGAGTTGTCCCAGTATGATCATGGCTTATTACCACATTTCTCCTGTTATTTCCCCGAAAGTGTTAAAATGCTGGAGAACTAAGTGCTGCATCACTCATAGGTGTGTCGTGTCCGCACTCACACTGCCTCTTCTAGCCTTTTAGCATGTAGTAGTTTCCTGACACTGCTCTCCTTGCAAGAGTCATGGGTTTACCTTGGTTTGTCCTTGCTGTTGCCCCTCGGTGACACAGTGACCTCTGGCCATATAACCTCTCCTCTTACCTCACCGTTGTCTTTGACAGATTGTTTGTTGTATAAAGATAGCCCTTTGTGTAATCACACATGAGGAATCAAGACTGGCACATCACAAGTACCAGAATAACAATTTCTGCTTTAATAGGTGAACTCCTAGCTTTAAATATGTTTCTGCTAATTGTCTGTGAAGGTTCTCATTCATCCAGGTCACATGGTATATCTGTAAAAAATAAGTCAAGGCAACTGGACTTGCTGTATTTTTTCTTGAACACATTTCACTGGACATCCAACCAGCTTTCTCAATTCAGAATGACTTGTACAAAAAATTATCTGGGAATAAATATGGTGAATTTCGCTCCAATCCACATAATCTGTAAATCACAAGCAGGTGTTGATTGCATTTGCATAATTGGAGCTAGGAGGTGTTATTACCCTGCCCAGAGAGAGGTGTTATGTTTCTGCTAATTAATTTGGTCCTGACTGTGCATGCATTAGACCTGATCTTTAAGAAGACTTTCAAGGATAACCAATTAGTTGTCTACGGAAACTGAAATGCAAAACTCTTTAACTCTTTAAAAAGGTTACACAAGGTTGTTCTTGTTAGAAGAAGAGACAAAATGGCTACATATAAAAAAAAGATGGATACAAAAGACTTATTTTATATATTATCTTACACACCGTCTTCGTGTAATTGAATGTAATGACTAGGGATGCAGCCTGGCTTCCTGACAAATCAGGAAACCAAGCAGCCGGTCAGCGACAAGTGAAGGCGGCTTCCTAGCCAATCAGGAAGCCGGGAGACGGGTCATGATGTGCTGCACGACCTTCCTGATTGGCTAGAAAGCGGGCTTCACTTATTGCTAGGCAGCCTGGCTTCCTGACCAATCAGGAAGCTGGATGGCACGTCATGACCTACCACCCAGCTTCCTGATTGGTCAGTAAGCCATGCTGCCTAGCAACAAGTGAAGCTGGCTTCCTAGCCAATCAGTAAGCCAGGCGGCACGTCACGACCTGCTCCCGTTTTCCCGATTGGCTAGGAATCCGGCTTCATGATGCGAGGCAGCCTTACTTCCTGAACAATCAGGAAGCCGGGAGGTGGGTCATGATGTACCGCCCGGCTTCCTGATTGGTCAATAAGTAGCCAGGAAGCCGGGCTTCAATCAGGAAGCCAGGCAGCGGGTTATGACCTGTTCCCTTGTGCAAATACCAGTCAGAGGGAAATCTCCCTCTGACCAGAAGTTCCAGTATCGGGGTGTAAGTGCCTTCTCCAAACCCTTTTGTGAATAAACCTGTAAGTGTAAGGAAGCCCAACAGAAGCCCAGGGTCATTTTTTGTATGCTGTCTGGAGTGGTGATTTAAGATAATTTGTTATACTAGTGGATGTGCAGGTTTACTCATATGTTAAATTACTGGTTAATGTATGTAACATGTATGCATAATGTATTCTCAATTTAAATTTCCTTATTTACATTGTTGCAGGTCTTTAGAAGATCTTGGTTTTTCCAAAGAAGAAATTTTTGTTTTCAGAGAATGAGTATTTACACAATAGTGAATGGTGACTCATAACCTGTGCATCAATGTTTTCAATCACTAGACATACAAATATTTGCTGAATTAAGAACATACAGGTATCCGCCCCCATGTGCTTCTGCCCAAAATCAAAAGCATTCTGGATGGTTTGGTAATAGATTTGACATATGGGTGCAGATAACATTCTTCTCTCATTCATATACTGGAATCAGCCTTCATATGTGGGTCAGATAAAGGGGTAGCATATCTGAGGTTTTCTTCTTAAAAAAGACCAGCACTTTAAAAGCTCTATTAATGTCTACCTTGTCATTTCTATTTACAGATGTAGATATATCTATATATGTAGATATATCTATATATGTATATATAT
>NW_017306512.1:1357298-1359260 GCF_000935625.1 Nanorana parkeri
CACATACAGAGAACAGTATCACATCTTATGACATTTTTTTTTTTTATCAGCCCATAATTCCAAGGTTCCATATAATTTGGAGGACGTTTGTTCAAACTGTTGTATGATTGTGCCTGGTTCATGGTGTGAAAGGATACACATTAAAATGGTTGACGATGCTCATCAAAATGGTTAATTTTTCAGCCCTACAGAGCTTAATATGAATGATTGTTGCATAAACTTTCTCTGAAGGAAAAGTTAATTTTATACTTCCAGAATGTACTTGCAACAGTGCCAGATACTATGGAATCAGTGCTTGCAGGTTCAGGAAATGCCTCATTTGCAAATGTGTGTTCTATGCAATTCTCTGAAGCAGATATCGAGGAATTTGAAAATGAACTCTTGCAGTGGAGCTACACCCGCTCTGCAAGACTGTTACATAAACTTTCTCTACAGGAAAAGTTTGTTTTACATTTCCAGAATTTAATTGCAACAGTGCCAGATAATATGCAATCAGTGCTTGCAGGGTCAGGGAATGTCACAAATGCAAATGTGTGTGACATATGCAATTCTTTAAAGCAGATCCCCTGAAATTTAAAATGATAACCCTTGCAATGGGGATACCCCCACAATGCAAGGGTTAACTGCTCATTTTGTCTAGGGAGCAAAACTAACAAAGATATACTCACCAAATCCTCAATCCCGTCTGGCTGCTAGACCGGTCCCTGCAGCCTCTCTTCTCCCCAAGCGGTGGTATGTCCCTCAGCGTCGTGACATTTAATACAGTGTATTAGACGTGAAGACATCATGGATCCTTAGACCACTGGAGTGTAGAAAGAGAGAGAGACTGCAGGAACCAGTCTAGCAGCCAAATGGATTCAAGGATTGGATGAGTATATCTTTATTATTTTTGCTCCCTAGACAAAACAAGCAGTTACTCCTTGCAATGGGGGGGTTGTCCCACTGCAAGGGTTAACTTTTCAAATTAGTAGTTCAGTTTAATGTTGTTCAGTGGAAGAATATAATATAAATGACAAAGAGGAATAAAGATTTGTTTAAAATGTCATGCTCCTTAAGAAAGCTGTGCTTAAGACAGTAATCCTTTTTGCCTGCACTTCCCAACCTAAAAAACCCCCCTTCCCCACGCCACATGCATGCATTGAGCAGCCTTCGCCTACAGGAGTTTTTAGAGCCTCTGTCTAAATTCTTCCTTTTCCCTGACCACAAGTATACAATCAAATCCAATAGACTTCTATAGAGCCATCCCCCGTGCATCTCCTGTAGCAATATATGGCCCCATATAAAAGGATTAGTTGTGCAGGCATCGCCAGGGGAAAGGAAGATTTTTCCCAGAGGATAAGACTTTTTCAGAACATGGCTATCTGATTCAAGTCATTTCGTATCTAGGGTTGGGTCAGGGAATCAAAAAGGATGCCTGTATTTCCCTAAAAGTACAGTTGTTCTTTAAGGGCTTGTTCACACCAAATGCAGAGCAGATCTTCATGAGTTTCTGCACACGCAGTGCAGTGGGTTTTGCCGCGTTTTTGATTTTTAAAATAATATTTTTTTAGTTTAAAATGGGCTTTCAGTGTGTTCCAGGGCGTTTGCATGCGTTTTTCGATGCATTTGCATGCGTTCCAGAGCAGGTAAAATAGGGCTTGCTGCAGTTTTTTTTTTACATGCTCTGGAACTGAACTCTGCGGTGTGAACTAGAGCCCAAAATACCATTGGAATACAATGGACGCAGTTTTGATGCGGTCTGTAACTGTTCTGCTCTGCTCCTGGAACGCGCTTGGTGTGAACAAGGCCTAACTAACTACAGCACTTAATCCTGCATACCCCTTTGAGATAAATATGAAATAAATAGTAAATACAATGAAACATTTTACACAGGAGCACCTGCATTTTGACAGCGGTTCCTGCTGTGTAATAGAGACACGGTAACAGTGGTGGGGGAGCAGCCCCAGGTACATAGTAGATCTG
>NW_017306512.1:1359308-1431625 GCF_000935625.1 Nanorana parkeri
TATATATACACACACATTTTTAAACAAATTGCAGAAAGATAAAATAACCATAATAAAATCACACCACAGAAACATGTGCAGGCAGTCATATTGTCCAAATAAACACAAATAAAAGTAGACATCACGTGACCGTATCAAATTGTTCTAGTTATTCAGTGTGGCATTAGAATCAGCTGTGAAAGACATAACGATCCCATATACAGTTTATTGTCGAATCTACAGAGGTAATTAATCTGCTACACAAGCTGTTCTTTTGGCAGGGTGAGTCAAACATTAATTTTTTTGCTGCATTGGTAACAGGGTTAGAGCTTTGTTTAACTTTTTGTAACCATAAATTATTGCATGGAGTGATGTATGGCTACCCGAAGAATTTCTCCTACTTTCCCATGTGTAATTACAGGCACTGCAACAAGGTACAAGGTTTGAAAGAACCCCCTTCTTTCAAACATTGTACCTTGTTGCAGTGCCTGTAATCACACTCGGGAAAGTAGGAGAAATTCTTTGGGTGGCCATAAATTACTCCATGAAAATGATGGACAAGGAGATGTGTACTCATCCTTCAACATCTTGCTCCAGCACTGAGATCTATCACAATACTCATCTGACAGTTAAAGCAGACTGGGGCTGGGTTCCGCTTGCAAGGGGATTTTGTAACAAGTTCACCAAACTTTATATGTAAAAAGTAGCATCTCCAAGAACATTTTTTTTTATTCTCAGAATGTACCCACTTTATTGCTGCATTCGTTAATGCTTGAATTTGAACTTGTACTAGATCATTATGAAGCTGTGTCTTGCAGACTGGTGTACTGTATTATGCTGTTATGACTGAAACTGCAGAAACTCAGGAACTAGAAAAATGTTGATCATTGTTATATTCTACGTGTAATATAGCTAAATTTACCAATGCAATAAACTTTTTGTATGTTTCATGATGAGTGAAATCTATTCATTCTGTTGTATCACTTTAATGTTATTAGTTTTGGGGCTTTTCCTACTTTTCAGTCCAGTAAGCAAGTCTATCTATCATCTGATCTATTCCTGCCCACAGAACTACAAAGTTATATGACGTAAGAAACAGAGTTCTCTCCCTCTCTTCTGCATCAAGGCATGATTGAATCTGATTGGTGGGCATGAGAAACTTCTTGGTACTAACTTTTTTTTATACTGTATATACTTCCTGTATGGGGAAGCCTCATTAAGCCTGCATAGTTCTAAGTGCACGATAGTATCACCAGATTACCGAAAAAAACTCTTTGTTTACCTACTGGGTACTCTTTGTGTATATCGCTTTTTTTATTTTTCAGTTTTGAGAAGAATGTAACTGAGTTTTAATATTTTAATATTAAATATAGTATACTATACTGTATATACTAACTATAATTTAATAACTATATTTAATATATTTTTAGTATTTCATCTTACTGAAATTCTGATATTATGTTATAATAAATACCGGTGACAATAGTGAGGTCTCCAAACTGTATGAAGAGAATGGGGTAGTAATAATGTTGGTAAAAGTGCAGCACTATCTAATCAATAAACTTTAATATAACAAATAAACCGAAAATAGATATACATCACTACTATACTTTCCTTATAACGTGTGCCAAACAAATACACTCCACTGAAAAAAACAAATAAGTGAACAAATGTGACCCAATAAGGTGTCCAATATATAGTGGATATATATATATCCACTATAATGTGTGCATATACCACAGAACATTTCTTTTTTTTTTTAAATTCCTTCTATCTCTCGGTTACCAAGGGGACCATGGCAACCACCAAAACACATTTTACATTAATTGGTCTCTAGTACTGTTTTTTAAATCACTTGGGCTACAGCCAAAAATCAATCTTCTTTACCCTCATACTCTGTTTAAAACAACAGTTTGTGTGTATGTATGTATGTATATATATATATATATATATGCAAAACGAGAAAGCTCCCCAATACAGCAATTTTTTATATGGTATAATCAAAAAAGTAAATGAAAATAACACAAAAACAATTAATAAAACCTGGGATCCTCCAAATGTTCTTGCATACTTCACCTATTTCACCTACACTTATTAGAAATAAAGGAGGGATATATCATATTAATAGTTTACAAATGAAACAGATAAGGTCAAATTCTATATTTAACCCATCTGGAGCCATGGTTTTAGCTTTATATATCCAATGATTTTCCTGTTTTGGAGATCTACTCAAGTTTGTTCTCCTTCAATGTCTCCACACGTTCTCTAGTCCCAAAAATTGTAGACCCCCCTGTGGGGGTTTTTATGGCATAAAGTACAATGTTTAAAAATGTCATGTTTTAATCCTCTTTAGATGTTATAGATATGTTCTCTTAACCTAATCCCTAATTCCTTCATAGTTCTCCCCACATACTGCAGGCCACAAGGGCACTGCAGCATGTAAACAAACCATTTAGTATGGCAAGATATACAATCTTTTATGTTATATTAATATCCTGTTGTTATTTTCAAAGAATTTTCCTTTTTTTTTTTTTTTCGTTTCTCTACAAGCAACCCCATTACCCCACCCATAAAAACCTTTTACTTCTAATATATTTAATAATGCGGCAAAGATAAGGACTTTTAAGGTATCAGAAACACCACTGATATAGCACAAAAGTAGGTTAAGATTACATCTTTATTTTATACAAAACTATATAAAACAAAATGTGATTGTGTGTAATAAAACATTGTGATCCTTTCTTAATATTGTGGAATACAATCAAGACCTCCCTTATAAAGATACCAGCAATATTGATAAATTATCCAAAGACCATATAGAGTCCAAAAAATGCGATATTGTCATGATGTCATGGTATCAAGGGGTGCCAATGTTCCTCAACGGGTTTTGCGCCCAATATAGGAGCTTCTTCAGGGGGAGGGAAGAAGATAATCTATATAGATAGATATACAGGAAGGTGAGTATACAAATGTATCATATTATGTAACATGGCATAGATTAAGATAATGGTACAGTGTATCTTTCATGAGTGTTTAATGGCCTGTAAGGTCGGTGTGACCGTTTGAAGGAAGATGTGCATCTATAAAAGCCAAAGGGAAAGTCCCTGTAATGTTGTCACAAGTGTTTTATTATGCACAATCAAATTTTCTTTTATATATTTTTGTATACAATAGAGATGTAATCTTAACCTACTTTTGTGCTATATCAGTGGTGTTTCTGATACCTTAAAAGCCCTTATCTTTGCTGCATTATTCACATTTCCTCTTTGGGTGCGGTAACGCCTTTGCTCCATATCTATCCCCAAATTCTATATATAGCACTTTTACTTCAAATAATCAATATTTTATTTGATCGGTGGATCTACTACATTTTTTACTACTTTATTTCTGAGTATAGGTGCTTTTCTACTAAGATGTTTTTTTCTGATAATATTGAACCAAACTGTGGATTTATTTAAGATTTCCCGATGCTTATATATAATTTGTTCTACTTTTTTATATTGTCTGTTAATTTTAACACCAAAGCCAAACTGATCTTTTTAGTGGGATTTCTTACCTTTATCTCTGACCACTGTCTTGCACTGTCTCAATGCGTTCTTTAGTAAAAACCCTTTTGTATCATTCTTTTCCCAAACATCATTGAGGTTTTTTAAAATCTTTTATCTTTGAGCAATTTCTTCTCCTCCTAATGAATTGACTTTCTGCAATACTTTATAACCAGTTTAGATGATGACAACTGAATAATGGTATATAGCTCTATTGTAAATCTCTGTCTCTATCGTAAATCCCTGTCTCTATCGTAAATCTTTGTCTCTATTGTAAATCTCTGTCTCTATCGTAAATCTCTATATCTTTCTCGTAAATCTCTATCGTATATCTCTGTCTCTATCGTAAATCTCTGTCTATCGTAATTTTCTATCTCTATTGTAAATCTCTATCGTAAATCTCTATCATCTATCTCTATCGTAAATCTCTGTCTCTATCATAAATCTCTATCGTCTATCTCTATCGTAAATCTCTATCATAAATCTATGCCTGTATTGTAAATCTCTATACTGTAAATCTCTAGCTATACTGTAAATCTCTATCGTAAATCTCTATCGTAAATATATGCCTGTATTGTAAATCTCTAGCTATACTGTAAATCTCTATTTATACTGTAAATCTCTATCGTAAATCTCTATCTCTATTGTCTGTCTCTATCGTAAATCTCTGTCTCTATCATAAATCTCTGTCTCTATCATAAATCTCTATCGTCTATCTCTATCGTAAATCTCTATCTCTATACTGTAAATCTCTATATCTATACTATTAATCTCTATCTCAAGAAACTGTATCTAAGTCTCATTGAATTTCCGTGTTAAGACAATATTACGATCATTCTCATTTTACAGATTGAGAAACAACCCCCCCCCCCCCTCCCCAAAACAAAATGATACAATTTAACTATATTTTATATAATCTCAATTCATCTGGATTGTCTTTTAAGAAGGTATCTTCATCCCATTAAGCCATAAAAATATTTATCACACTCAGAGCAAATTTTTCTCCCATCAATACACCTACATTTTGCTTATAGAACTGTATTGTACTGACATACCAAAAAAAACTGTGGCCTAAATAGAAGCCCAGTGCATCTATTATATAATCATTTTGCCTGGGGACTAACTTTCCTTCTTTCTCTAATGTCCACTTTGTTGATCTCAATACCTCTTTATGATTAATAATTGTGTATAATGATCCAACATCTGCTGTGACTGATAGCATTGTGCCACCCTCATGTTCTCCAGAATTTGCAAGTGTATAACAAAAAGGGTTATGGCTGTGAAGGTTCTCATTCATCCAGGTCATGGTATATCTGTAGAAAAATAAGTCAAGGCAACTGGACTTGCTGTATTTTTCTTCCAGAAAAATACAAGAAAAAATAAGTCTTTAAGAAAAATACAGCAACTCCAGTTGCCTTGACTTATTTTTTTTACAGATATAACAAAAGGGGTTAGCTTTAAATCTTATGTCTAGGTTAGGCAGTCAGGTATATTTGACAAACCACAGTCTACTTAAGACACGTTTGACAGAAAACGACAAGCTAGAAGGAACACAGAGCATCGTAAACCTTCATCGACACAGGGTCTTCAAAAGAGTCCTAATGAGGCCCTGTCATAAATAGGCAAGTCGCCCTTTTGGGCAAACATGCAAGGCTCACTGCCGCAAACCGAACGCAACAGAAATAATAACCCACGATAATGGTGTCCGTGGCAGCAATAATAACCCTTCGTAATAGTGGCAGCAATAATATCCCCAGCATTGGTGTCAGTGGCAGTACTATTAACCATCCCTTCACTGGTGGTCAGTGGCAATGTTGTTAACCTTGCATTGCTGGTCAGAGCTGTTAACTCCCCCTCTTGCAACCACACACAGACACCTTACATTGCTGGTCAGTTGCAGTGCATTCTGCACACAATATGTAATATATAGCTATACTGCTTGGATTAGAGCACAAACGTTTATTTTTTAGATGTGCAACCTGTGCTGACCTTGGATGATGCTTGAACAAAGATGATGGAAAGATAATGGAAAAAGGAAGATGAAGGCATTGGTAATAAGTGTAACACTTTCACATTACATTAGGCCTCATTCACACACAACGCAAGCAAAATTGTATATTGCGTCTATGCGCTTATATACGCACGTATACACGTATATGCTTGCACTATATGCAATCCCAGAATGCATCACTCGAAATTGAATTTGTAATGTGCTGTACGCGCGTATAGCCACGTACATGCGCGTAAACACGCGTATATGCTCGTAAATACGCTGCCCGGACGCATCTCTGTTCCATTCTGTTTTTGCGCATATATACGCTACGCAAATATACGGCTCTATACGCGGCTGTGTGTATGGAGCCATTTATTTGCATAGGTTGCATATGGTACAGTACGCGCGTATACGCGCCCATACGCTCAGCAGTGTGAATGAGGCCTTAGCCTACACATAAGGAAAAGTATATCGGAGACAAGGTCTGCTTTAAATGGTTTGTTTGGCAAGTAAAGCTGTTTACACTTGCTAATTAGAAGGAATAATGTCTGAAATCCTTGTCATTAGCTTCAAAAAAATGGAAGACAGACTGTCTGAAGGGGCTGCTTAATAGCTACTGTGCTAAGCCAGGCTTTTTCTAAAAGCATGGTGTGCCTAAAAGCTAGCACTGGCATCAATAAGGTATAATACATAAAATTTGACAGTGCTGCAACAGACGTCTTATCAATTAACATTTGACATATTCTGCCTGCTTGAGTATGTATCTTTTTGAGATCAAATTTGTGAAAGAGAGTGTTTTACTAGAACTGGAACATGTGCACATAAAAATGCTGTGTTTAAAGCACTCTTGAAATAGAACACAAACAAACCATGAATATAGAGCAGGTGAGAGCAAGAAGAAACTGCAGTTCTAAATGTACAAATGATTTACAGAAAATATTAAACTTATCTAAGCTCAGTCCTAAAGGTTTTGAGACCAGCCTGTTTCCAGTCTTGAGGAAGGGTAATTTTCTATGGTGATTATTTAGTTCAGGGGCGCCCACAATTTTTCGTCTGGAGATCTACTTTTCAAATGAGGAGCTCAATGAGATCTACCTACGAAAAAACACCTGCGTTCAGGGGCGGGAGGGGGCGTGGCGGTGCATTGAAGTCAATGGCACCGCAGCCAGGCCCCTCACCCACAGTGCGATCGCCTGCACCTGAAACCCAGGCACATTAGTTCTGCAAGCACTATTTTTGCAGATCATACTGGATCGAAATGCAGGCACTAATGTGCCTGCTTTCCGGGTGCAGGCGATCAAACTGTGGGCGGGGGACATGGCTGCGTTGCAACCCCACGCCCGCTCTCGCCCCTGAACGTGCGTTCTAGAGGCGCCGGCACCCTATCCTCCCGCGGTGCTCGTGTGGCCGACGTTGCACACGGGGAGAGGTGTCCTGCCCCTTTCCGTCTGCGGCGTCTGACACATTCAGCCGGCAGCTGTACGAGCACCGCGGGAGCATAGCAGTAGCCAGCTCCTTTTGCACACGTGGCATGAAAAAAAAAAGTGCCCCCCCCCCAACAGGCGTGTGACCCCAACAGGCCCCTGGAGGCAGGGGACAGGAGTTAAGTGCTAGAGATTTTTTATTTTACTTTTTACTATTTTTTATTTATTTTTTATTTGTTTTACTGTTGGGGGGCTTTGGGGAAATATTAGAGGTATAAACAGCCCCCTGATATTTCCCTTTTAAAATAGAAAAATAAATTGAGGACATAAAAGTCCTCAATCTCTTTTTCTGCAGCCTCTGTTCTAAATGAATGGAAAGCACAGAGGCTTCCCATTCATTCAGAAAATATTTGCTATCACCAGTTTCTGAATGGGGAGGAGTGCTTCTCCCCATTGAGAAACTCATGAATGAACAAGAAGTGATGTAAATCACATCGTGTTCATTCATAACTAGGGACACAGCCTATGTGTCCCCAGTTATTTACAAACACTGGGGTGATCAGCTGATCGCTCTAGTGTTTTTCCTGCACAAAGGATTGGTACATACCATTGATATGTACCGATCCTCTGCCGCTCGGCCACGCACAGAGGGGGGCTGCAACTTCTCCTCTGGATCTCCCGGGCAGAGGCAGCGGGAGATCCGAGGAGAAGAGAAAAAAGCACTTCAGCCACCGGGGGGGCGGGGTTGACGGAGCTGCTGTAACAGCAGCATGTGCAGTGAGGAGAGAGAGAGAGTCGCCGGCTGTCAGATCCAAGCCCAGCGGCTCTCTCTCTCCTCACCGATCAGCGTGCTGCTGTGATAGCGGCTCCGCCCCCCGCCGTCGACTGCAGCTTCACTTTTCCTCGGATCCCCGCTGCATACAGATGGGGGAGAGCAGCGGGGATCCAGAGAAGACAGGACATCGCGATCACTGGTAGATCGCAATTGACCTTATGGGCACCCCTGATTTAGATGATCGTAGTTTAAAATATCATCAAGGCTTTGATCTGTACATTTAATTACAGATAAATAGATTGTGCATGCTGACGAAAGCAACAGAATAAGCAGACTTAATTAAATCTTAATGCATAATTAAGTCTAGTAGTACACAGCCCGAAATACAAGCAGTAAAAATATTTGCAAGTTAGCATAAGGCTGGCCATACACCTTACAATTGTCTGCAGATTTTGTATGGTCAGATAGAAAAAGTGCAACAGATTTCTTCATCTACGGTAAACTGCGTGGATAGAGGAATCTCCCGCTGGGCCAAGCTTCAGTATCTTGCTAGTCGGCCCCGCTGGCTCTCAAAACACCTGAACAGTGCCTACATCCAATAAGATTGTTCAGGTATTTTGGGAGCCAGCGGGGCCGACTAGCAAAATACTGAAGCTTGGCCCAGGTGGAGATTACTCCATCCACACAGTTAAGTGTAGATGGAGGAATCTGTTTCACCTTTTCCATCTGACCACAGAAAATCTGCAGATAATTGTAAGGTGTATGGCCAGCTTTACACAGTTATACATAGCCTTAATTATTGAATATAACTCACTATTTAGTGTGGATTGAGCTTCAGTTATAAACCCTCCTGAAAGAGAGTAAACTTCAAATTACAATTATTTAAACAAGGATGTTTGGGCTCACATGATCTATTTATCAGTATGATCTTGGTGTAAATGTATCCTTTCCATACCTCTGCACTATTTTTTTTTTTATAGGGAAAAATGATGTGCCTAGAGTTGTGCTTTACATTTATGGGTAATAATGCATTTCCAAATGACACATGGTGACCTCCTTCAGGGCAGTCCCTGTAGCCCAATTTCACTCCAGACATCTGCAGCGCAGCATTCTGCCATCAAGGGACAAGTCGGTCCTCTCTCTGGACAGGCTGGTTCAGTTGATGCCAAAGACTAGACTTTTCCTTTCTGGGTGGCTCAGTTATCCGGCTCTAGGGCCGTCATGGGAAGAATCTAATTTCCCAATCAACATCCTGGAGCTATGGGTGAATTGGCTGTCCCTTCAACATTAAACCACCCTCAAAGTCATCCTGTCTGGAATTAGCGGGACAAAACATCAGGGAGAAACTATAAGTCTTGCTGCAGCAAAAGAGAGGTTAAAGTGAATCCTGCCGCTTGCATTTCCGCCTTGTCGTCCATGCACACTCTAGGTGTGGACAATTGGCAGGCAGATTTCCTCAGCTGGCAGTGCCTGGACATTGGAAAGTGGTCCCTATACCCAGAGGTGTTCCAGGACCTGTCACAGCTGGGGGGATGCCAGATTGTGGATCTAGCTTTCAGGTTCAACAACAAATTGCACAGGTTTGTATCCAGGTACAGGGTCACTTGGTGAAAGCAGAGGATGATCTGGTGGCTCGGTGGGATCAGTACATGATTTCATGCTTCCCCTGAAACTACTTCCTCATCTGCTCCACAGGATCGAGATGCAGGGTATTCCAGTGATCTGTATTGCTCCAGACTTGCCAGAGAAATGTGGTATATCAACCTGGTAAAACTCCTGGCAGACGCTCCATAGGCGCTGCAGGATGGGCAGGATCTAATGTCCCAAAGGCCAGTTAACCATCCTGCTTCTCATTCACTGGCTTTATCGGCATGGCTGTTGAAGTCCAAGTTCTAAGGGACAGGAACATTTCTGAATCTTTTATTCCTGCGATGCTTAAAGTGTAGTTCCACTTTTGCAGTCATATTTGAAAAAAGAAACCCACTATATATTTAGGTATTTGTATTTACACAGCATACATAAAAATAATTTCAAAAAATATATGTGTCTTTAGAGGTTTTCATTTGGTGAAGGCCTTTGTGCAGATTCCAAGCTACTCTGATCTGATCCCTCTACTTACACTTTCCGATTGAGCTTCTTTTTAATAACATACAATGTGTCTTTAACCCTTTGTTAGGAAGGTATTTATATCTAATTTACAAATGATAATAAAATCTGCCAGCACAGTATAGATAGGGTTAATTAGAGTAAACATAACTTTCCCCTGCCCCCTTCTTAAAATTACATAGGGGGGAAGCTAGGTAGAATTTATAAGCAAGCAAAAGCATTTAAAAGGTGAGCAGCAAGTTTTAAATATATTTTAAAAGATATACAACGTGGATAAGGATGTATAACAAATATTTAAAAAAAAGTTATCTCAATGTGGCTGCAAAATTGGAAATACCAAGTCTTCGCTCCACAAGGTCTATCATAGGATGTGGAAAGTATACTTTACTAGGTATAATTCTCAGGTCTTCTGCCCCAGGGGCTTCTCTGTGAGACAAATCCTGTCATTCCTGAAACTGAGTTTGGATCAGCTTTTGGCTCTCAGTGCTATCAAGAGTGAAGTGTCTGCCCTGTCTATTTTTTGGAGAACATTGGCCTCTCACTCTTTGATTAGGTCCTTTTTACAGGGGATCTCCTATGTAACCCTCTTCATTCATTCCACAGTGGATCCGAATCTGGTTTCCTCTGGGCTTCAAAAACCACCGTCTGAGTCCATTAGAGACTCTGTACTCTGAACCATAAAGGGATTTTCCTTGTAGCCAACACTTCCGCGAGGTGAGTTGCCTAAGGTAGTTTCTGCCTTTCACATCAACTAGGATATTGTTCTTCTGTCCCTCTGTCTGCTCTGTGTTATCAAAATAAAATTCTTCTTTCAGAAATATGTTTTTCTTTTTGATCATCTCTGATTGGCCCTGCAAAGGTGCATCGGCTTCTTTTTTCACCATCTCTAGATGACCTAAACAGACCATCAATCACAATGCAATGTCAGGATGCAGCTACACACTGGTAAATGCCAATCTAAACTTGAACATCGGTACAGATATGGATGCATGCCCCTGGATGAAAACTTCTGTGCCTGGTTGTACAGGCAACTGAACACAACAGCCGTCACCAGCTTCAGTTTTCTGCACAGACATGCATGCTGTATGGCTCTGCATTTCCATGTGAATGAGGCCATAAGCTCATTACAATACTGATATTTTTTTTAAACAAAGATGCAATTCTCCTTTAACATACAGTACTCTCTCAATGCAACCAAATTATAAAACAGACAAATAATTGAATTAGTGTTTTGTATATAATGGTAATGCTTAAAAAAATTCTGGTATGTTACTGAAGATAACACTATTTGATAAAAATGTAGTTTGTTTCTGTGTATCTGAATTATTGTACTACAGTTGTTGATTTGAATTCAGCCAACGCTTTTTATGTTCCTTTAAATCTTCACCTAACGTTCTATTTTACTGATGCTTTCTAGTAAAGGCAAGAGAATGAAGAAAATGTACAGGAAAAAAACATATACACACACTTCTGTAACTAACTATCATTGTATTACAAATGGTTTAGCTTTAATCACAGAGCACCAAGAAAAGGAAAACAAGATAGATACATAAAAAACAGATACATTAAACGTAGAAAGCTGAGCACTGATTCATTATAAAAACAGTTCACAGTATAAGTAATAGTAATAGTAAAGGTAATTAGTATTAATAGGAATATACAATTGTGCTCAAAAGTTTGCATACCCTTGGGCAATTGGTAATATTTGTAACATTTTAAGCAGGCAAACACATTTTTTTTATTTCTTATGGGATTCATATTCATCTGTAGGTCATAACAGAATTGCACAATCAGAAAACAAAACCTGGCAACAAATACAAAAAATGAAATGACCCCTGTTCAAAAGTCTACATACCCTTAGTTCTTAATACTGTGTATTGCCCCCTTTAGCATCAATGACAGCATGCAGTCTTTTGTAATAGTTGTCTATGAGGCCCCGAATTCTTGCAGGTGGTATAGCTGCCCATTCATCTTGGCAAAATTCCTCTAGGTCATGCAAAGTCTTTCATCATCTTGCATGAACCGCGTTTGGGATCTCCCCAGAGTGGCTCAATGATACTAAGGTCAGGAGACTGTGATGGCCACTCCAGAACCTTCACCTTTTTCTGCTGTAACCACTGGAGGGTCAACTTGGCCTTGTGCTTAGGGTCATTGTAGTGCTGGAAAGTCCAAGAGCGTCCCATACGCAACGTTCACGCAGAACAATGCAAATTGTCTGCCAGTATTGTATGGTAACATCCTGCATTCATCTTGCCATCAATTATCACAAGATTCCCCTTGCCTTTAGAGCTCACACACCCCCAAAACATCAGCGAGCCACCACCATGCTTCACAGTGGGTATGGTATTCTTGTTGCTATAGGCTTTGTTGAACCCAGTGTATGCTATAGGCTTTGTTGAACCCCTTTAAACATAGTGCTTATGGTTGTGACTATAAAGCTCTATTTTGGTCTCGTCACTCCAAATTATAGTGTGCCAGAAGCTGTAAGGAGTGTCAAGGTGTTGTCGGATATATTGTAACCGGCCTTTTTGTGACATTTGCGCAGTAAAAGCTTCTTTCTGGCAACTCGACCATGCAGCTAATTTTTGTTCAAGTATCGTCGTATTGTGCTCCTTGAAACAACCACACCGTCTTTTTCCAGAGCAGCCTGTGTTCTCCTGAGGTTACCCGTGTTATTTTCTTTGTATCCCGAACAATTCTTCTGGCAGTTGTGGCTGCAATCTTTCTTGGTCTACCTGACCTTGGTTTGGTATCAAGAGATCCCTAAATTTTCAATTTCTTAATAAGTGATTGATAGTACTGACTGGCATTTTCAAGGCTTTGGATATCTTTTTATATCCTTTTCCATCTTAATAAAGTTCCATTACCTTGTTACGCAGGTCTTTTGACGGTTCTTTTCTTCTGCTCCCCATGACGCAGTATCTAGCCCGCTCAGTGCATGCACATGAGAGCTAACAAACACATTGACTATTTATACACAGGCACTAATTGCAATTTAAAAAGCCACAGATGAGGGAAATTAACCTTTAATTGCCATTTTAAAATTGTGTGTGTCTGCAACAAGGCCAAACATTCCAGAGTATGTAAACTTTTGATCAGGGCCATTTGGGTGATTCCTGTTATTATGATTGATTTAAAAAGGAGCCTAACAACTATGTGATAATAAATGGCTTCATACGATCACTACCCTTAAATAAAAGACAGGTGTTTTTTTTGGCATGATCAGTCATATTTTCAATATCAATGCCAAAATTTAATGATTTCTGCCAGGGTATGCAAACTTTTGCGCACAACTGTTCCTGGGTCTCATAATGTCAAGCGGATAAAACTGTAAATGAATAGGAACATGTAATGGTGGTTGCTTAATTTTAATTTTGAGACTATAGGCAAAATAAAAAAATCACATATATTATATAGTCTGTCCCTAGAATTACCACAGAACACTGCAACATGGAGTACTTACCTGTTGATCCTGCCAGCAGATTTATTCTTCCCCTTCCATGACGCCATTTGTCCTGCTGTGAAATGGCCAAATAGCATTGTCACCCTGTAGACAGGATAATATTATATGAACGTGTACAGTAGTTTAAATGGACTTTAAGTAAGTGTCAAATATATCAAAGCCCAACTCCAGCTAACACTTTTTAATCACAATAGTTTTTTTTTAACTAAGTAAAATATTTTTAAACCATATGAATAAAAGCTGACTATTGTAAGTACCCCCCACAGTGTTAAATGATTTGTCAAAATCCCTGTCAATCAACTGTAAATTTTGATGGACAGTTTGGCCTGCATGTAAATATGAAGAAAATATTTTAAAACAGGCATGTAACATAAATATGGGAATCCTTATAATGAATATTATCATTGCAGTTATTAACCACATTTATTTCAGAATGAAGGGTGACATCAGCAGTACTGCCATTAGTACTGAGATCCTGTGATAGATGTCAGTTGTTGGATCTTTGAAAGAGGGTAGAATGCATTTAGATACCCTTTTCATTCCAGTGTATGCACTACCAAAACAACTTGTTGGCTACTGTGCGCAGGAAGAGAAGATATTTTCCAATTCGCCACTAGTTTTACGCACTAATGAGAATTCAAAATAGATACTTCTTTGGCCGGCATAGGGCATGCATAGGACATGTAAGGAGTTGATTCGCAGAATACTTTTCTTTTTTTTTCTATTCTTGCGCCACTTACATTTAAAGGTTTTAGTGGCTGCGCTTTTTTTGTTGTTTGTTCACAGCATCACCGTTTAGTTTTTGACTAAAAATATTGTCTCTTATGATGGATAAATATGCATTCTTGCATGTATACAAGTGTGTATTGTGCTGATACCCCTGGTGTTGGCCATTAGGGCACAGTAGTTAAAGGCCAGGAAAATCCAAAGCAGATGATCTGCTTTCCCCTAATGAGAGCAATCGTCAATGGCTTATGTTGACGGAAAATGGCCAGATCAGGCAATGGTGGGAAAACAGCCTAGAGCTAGGGATTAACGTACAAACTATAACAAAAACACACAAACATTGAAAGCTGCCCCATAGATACCACCTACCAATCTCTGAAGAATCACTCTTTATCTCCCCCCAAAAAAACGTGAAATACCCAGTTCAGTACACTCACACAAAAATCTAATGAAATTTTTCCAAAAATGTTGGGGATTTCAACAGGATCTTTGCTCAATTAAACAGGCATCGAGGAAATTTTACGCATCATGATATTTTCCTTTCAAGAGGGTGCAGCAGGATGCTGTGTGAATCTATAGTCTCAGTGTTGTGAAGTTGGTGGAATCACATGGAGAACCCATGGTTTTTATCAATTTTCCAAAAGTGGGAAAAGGAGCAGGCAGAAAAGAGGAAGAAACGGATAGGATAAGAAGAGAGTTCAATTGAAGAGGGAGAAAGGAGTAAAAAAAAAAAAAAAAAAAAAGGGTTGGGGGGTTTAAACTTGTAAATAACAAAAAAAATAATAATAGCATAATGGTGGATGAGGTGTGATATAGTGTCTAAAGAGATGGGAGTAAGAGAGGGGGTGATGTTAGGTTAGGTTGTTTTAAACTGCATTCTGGAGTCATTACACAGGTGTGGCTGGTGCATTTGAGAGGTATCCTGTAGCCTGGGTTAATGTACCCAGTGAAACCAAGTTCCAATTAAATTCTCTGTTTTGCTTTTTATCAAGACTCTGAGGTTTTCCATTTGCATGGCGTCATTTACCCTTGCAAACTATTGTCCCCAGTGATGGGGGAGCAGTCTGTG
This sequence comes from Nanorana parkeri, assembly GCF_000935625.1. NCBI lineage: Eukaryota > Metazoa > Chordata > Amphibia > Anura > Dicroglossidae > Nanorana > Nanorana parkeri. The sequence goes on from NW_017306512.1 coordinate 1,374,389, forward strand.
AGATGATAAATGTTCCAAAATTGAATTATGTTGCACTAAGGTAAAAAAGAATTCATAGATTCCACAATGCAGCAACTGTGGAAATAGGCAGACTTTACCTCCTTTTTAAAGAACGATTGATGATTTTATTTTTCAACCGGTATGACAACAACAATCAATGATAATTGTGAGCTCAAACGCAGAACCTGACATTGCTGCAGAACTTGATGTTGCCAAAGGTCAGCTCTATAAAAAGCAGTCAGCTAGGAAAAAATTTACTATCAAAGTTAAAAGCAATGATCAGCGAACCATTAGTGTGTGTATTGTGACAAAGTAATTGCTACATCTAATACGTTTTATCGATGGAGAGAGAGAGAAACTAGGCTTGGGGAGACCAAATGAGTACAGCACTATCAATTTGGTTTAGGCTGTTTAGAGTCCAGCAGAGCTAAATTTAAGGATTAATACAATACCATTGTATGTGCAATAAACTGCATTAAGAGTACAGTTCTTCATGGGTATATTTTTTGTATACTATCTATTGCAGTCATTATAGCAGGTCATAAAAATATTTTGCATTTCTCTTAAAGTAGTGTTAAACACTCAAACGTTTTTTTCAGTAATTAATCCAGCTCAAACAAATATACATTGCCCAGCAAATCATTGCGTTACATTTTTACCTAAACACTAACAATCATCATCTTTCTGAACAGCTGCTTCCTAGTCTTTCAGCTCAACTTTCCTGTCCAGTAGTAGATCACAAAGGACAGAGCAGACTCAAGCAACTGTTCATCTAGTGGCTTGGAGGAGAGAGGAGAGAACGCAAGGGGGGAAGTAAGTAGGTTGATTTGCTGTGTTTGTAGAGACACACAGATTACTAGCACACACAAGGGTGACTGCATTGCACTCTGCTTGAGAAAGGAGTCATTCTAAAACAAAGTCAGGACCAGTGCTCAAGGAACCAGCTGATTCTGCAGGAAACTAAAACTTTTAAACATCAAGTAGTAAGTGATTTCATCAGCATTTAGTTACATAGTTAGTCAGGTCAAAAAAAAGACACATGTCCACCGAGTTCAACCTACAGGAGATGAGAAAAAAAAGAAAAGCCTAAACAGAACGCTATGCCCACAATCACCCCCTGTTGATCCAGAGGAAGGCAAAAAAACCCTAGAAAGCATGGTTCTATTTGCTCCAGTGGAAAAAAAAAATCCTTCTTGATTCCATAAGGCAATCAGATATCCCCTGGATCAACAATCTCTGATGCTTAATATACCTATAATAACTCAATATCCAGTAATATTCTGAGGAATTCAGGAATACATCCAGATTTTTTCTAAACAATTAACTGAGCTAGCTAGAACTAGCTTCTGGGGGAGTCTATTCCACATATTCACAGCTCTAACTGTGAAGAATCCTTTCCGTATGCAAAGGTTAAACCTCTTTTCCTCCAGACACAAAGCATGCCCCTTTGTCCTTTGCAATGACCTTAAAGTGAATCATTTGGCGCCAAGCTCACTATATGGACCATTTATGTATTTATACATGTTGATCATGTCCCCCATTAGTCGCCTCTTCTGCAGAGAGAGCAAATTTAGGTCAGTTAATCTTTCCTCATAGCTGAGCTCCTCCATGCTTCTTATGAGTTTAGTCGTCCTTCGCTGCACTTTCTTCCTTTACACAACATCCTTTTTGTGAACTGGTCCCCAAAACTGAACTGCATATTCCAGATGAGGTCTTACTGATGCTTTGTACAGGGGCAGGATTATGTCTCTATCTCTGGAGTCTAGACCCCGTATAATACAAGAAAGTATTTTGCTTGCTTTAGAAACTGCAGCTTGACATTGTATTCTATTACTTAGTCTATGATCTACCAGACACCCAGATCTTTCTCCATCATTGATTGCCCCAAACATATTCCCCTTAGAGTGTATGACGCATGCATGTTTTAGTCCCCAAGTGCAGAACTTTACATTTCTCAACATTAAACCTCATTTGCCAAATAGATGCCCAATCACACAGTGCATTCAGGTCTGCTTGTAGGTTGGAGACATCCTGTAAGGACTGTATTCCACTACAAAACTTGGAATTCGTTTTAAATCCTTTTCACTTTAATATCATTTAAATATTCGGCTCTTTTAAAGGAGTTGAGAACTCTGTTTGTTATTTTATTGAGCTTTAAAGTGTGCCAGTGGCCTTTTGTAATTTCTGGTAATTCTCTAGATCAACTACCCCAACATTTTTTTGTCAAGATGATGAGCAAGCTATAAATAGCTCAGTTCCTGGAAGCGGCATTCAGTTATAGTTGAGTGGTTGTCTAGGTGATAAAAAAGCTCTCCACTGATTGAGGGCGGATTCTAAGTAGAGTATAGTTAAGTTTGATTTTAAATGTAATTTATGCAATGGAAATAAATGTAACTGTGAAGCACAGTAATTTAAAATTCTACATGGGTTTGTGTAGAGATCTTGAATAGAGGTTTTTGTATACTTACATGGAGGGATGCACCGATACCATTTTTTCCAGACCAAGTACAAGTACTGATACTTTTCCTCAAGTACTCGCTGATACTAATTTCCAGCACCTATTTATTAGTGTCATGTGACAGTTTTTTCTCAAACAATGCAGACTAATTATTTTAGGACAGTGGTGGAGCACCAGGGCACAGTCGCAGCTGCAACAGCCGCGACCCTGGTGTTTCTGCCACTGATGCCAAGCTGTAGAGGGACTACAAATCCCAGCAATACATTATACAGCAATGCAGAATACCACCAGCTATAGACGACTTTAAATCCCACGCATTAAGAATAATATGAAGCTACATACTCTGTTGCTCCGGGGTGGTGGCCTGATGTCTCCAGGGTATCAGGTGGGCTATGTAGTGTCACAGGTGGGCTGTGCAGGGTCTCAGGAAGGCTGTGCAGGGTCTCAGGAAGCCTGTGCAGGGTCTCAGGTGGCTGTGCGGGCTCTTAAGTGGGCTGTGCGGGATCTCAGGTGGACTGTGTGGGATCTCAGGTGGACTGTGTGGACTCTTAGGTGGGCTGTGCGGGCTCTTAAGTGGGCTGTGTGGGATCTCAGGTGGACTGTGTGTGCTCTTTGGTGGGCTGTTCGGGCTCTTGAGTGATGGAAAGGGAAGGAAGAGGATCAGCCCTGGGGCCGTCTGTTCCGAATCTATGGTTCCCAGATACTGCAGAATTTCGACATACCATCCAAAAGACGCACCAAAAGTTTTTTTATTAATAAATGTACACTCTGACTTAGTTTTCACTTCTGCCAACGAGAGAGATCCAGGCAGCCATGCTTTTGCTCATGTTTGCTTGACCACAGTGAAACAATGTAACAACGGTTTGATTTGTTTCCTCATGAGACCCGCAGAGGAAAATGTGAGAAGTTCCTCCTAGGCCCGGTTGACACCTGGTGAAAACCCATGTTTGACTAAGGGCATGGTTCTCGCCTGCACATTTTACCGTGCGTACGATCGCGCGGTAAAACGCTATACGCCCAAAAAAGTACAGGAGCTTCTTTGGGGCGTATTCGGCTGTATCCATCTGGATACAGCCGGATACCCCCTCGGAAACTCACGTTTGCCGTGCGTTTCTTTTACCGCAAATCCCTTGCAGCGGGGGGGCTTGGGGGTTCCGGCATCCACCTTAGTTGGCAGTGATCAGATGCGCAAGCCTAGACCGGGTAGTGGGGAACGGGGGAGCTCCATTTGAGCCCGCCTGGTTTCCGAAGGGTCTCGCTGCGTTATCCGAAGTACGTGGTGACCTGGGTCGGGTGGCTACTGCTTTGGGGGTAACCGTGTGGCTGGCTGAGTGCACTGTTGGTCCTAGTGACCCCCATGCTGCTTGGAGGTGGTATGTCCGCTGAAACCCGGGCTCCTCAGTGCTGGGGGCATACGCCGCACCAGGTGACGCTGGAGCTAAGCCTTGCAGTTTCCGTACTCACCTGCAGGGGTCTCCAGGCAGCCAGGAACTGCTAGGTACCAGACCTCCACTGGGTGGTGCTGGAAACTGCAACTCCAGTGCTCTCCTGCAGGTGTCTCCCAGCTGCCACCAATCATCCACCACCTGGTGCTCCCTGGGAGGTTTCTTAAGCCCTCCCTGAAATAAGGTCTGTGGCTCAGTATTGTTTCCCGTTTCCTGTTAAGCCTGAATCCCCAGTCCTGTAACCTGCTTCTGTTCCCGAGTCCTGTATCCTGTGTATGTTCCCTGCTTGTTGTCCGGAACCATGACCTGCTTATGTTCCTGAGTCCTGTTAGCTCCCTGTACCCTGACCTTTTGTCCCTTAGTTCCCCTGGTGTTTTGCTTTGCTCCCTGGGTGTGCTTGCCTGTTACTTCTTGCATGTGGTGTTGTTTAGATGTAGTTGGTTGCTAGTACTTGTTTCTGTTTGAATTATTCTGGTTGGCATATTAAAACGGTATATCATACATTCTGCCTTGTCCTGTGTGGTCACATGTGTTTGGTCTGCCTGTGTGGGTACCTGCGCAGGTGTAGGGTCACCTGTGCCGGTATCCCTGACAACATTGCTGCCCTTCCAGTTCTTTCTCACAGTTGCAATATATCCATCTTGTATATATGCATGTTGTTTTCTAAATTACTTCAATTTAGGTTAATGTGGTTTGCTATTGAGTTAAGAATAGTACATGCGCTGCTTTGTATCACAATTCAATTCTACTAATCATACCAAAGTTAGCTCTGAAAAATACATACTTCTTTTTATACATTATATAGGTTGACTTTGTTACTTTTGTGAACTTAGCAATCTACAAAATTAGTTATCAGTTAGATATCAAACTGTCTTAATTAAAACATAGACACTATAAATGGAACTAAACTAAAAAAAAAATGTGTGCTATGTTATAGGGAATATCTATTCATGTTAATTTTATCATACCTAAAAAATATATCTTTGTTATGAATTCCTCCTGAAAATAGCAGGGCAACTCCTAGTATGAGAGTGGGCCTAGTCACTGCGCATACAGCCTCATACTTGTGTTCTGTATCTGCCATGTAACATCTAAGTCACTGCCGACCCTAACTGCTAGTCTCAGTAGATTTGCAGTAATTTTTGGTGATGTCACTACTGTGCTGCTGGCTGTTCTCCTTGCTGGAGGTCCTGACATGAGGAAATAAAGCCTGCCTCTACCAAGATCCAAGATAGCTGTCTCCACCCAGAGAGACAGTGCAGAACAAGACATGGCAAGTCAGTAATTGTCAAAAACCAACTTCATGGAGACCACAGGCGACACTGGTGACTAGTCCATTGCCCTCTGACTGCCTTTTTTTCGTGACACTACTTCCAGAGTTCTGTTCCTCTTTAACTGTATCACTTCTGAGGCATTTGTTCTCATGTTTGCAGCATTACTTCCCCTAAAACAGGGGTCTCAAACTCAATTCCCTCGAGGGCCATTCGACAAAATTGTTTCTCCCATGGGGGCAGCTCGCCAAATTTCAAACTTTAAAGGAGAACTATGAGGTGAGTGATTTTCACTCAGCCTCATAGTTCGAGTCGACATACGACAATTAAACTGTCACACGTCGACTCAATAGATCGAGAAGTGAGCGAACGCATACCGTCGCTCGCTCACTTCTCTACCTTGTCCCTGCAGAGAGCCGTGACTGTCAGTCACGGCCCCCTGCAGAGACCCCCCTCCGATCCTCCAGCACTGACTGGAGGAACGAACGGGGGAGGGGGCGGCTACAGCTGGCTCTGCCTCTAGATAGGCAGAGGCAGCTGTCACTCACGCAGCTGGGGGGATCTCGACAATAATGTCGGGATCCGTACCGGCAGCGGCGGTCTCAGTATACCACGAGCTGTAGCTCCCTATATACTGAGCTTTGGGTCATGGGAGGACGCTAGTTTATGTCCTCCCGTGACCCTGAGGAGAACTATGGGGAAAATAACTTACCCCATAGTTCTCCTTTAAAATAAAATGTAACTATATGCGATATGGTACTACGGACCCCAATACACACAATAAGGCCCCATTCATATCTGTAGGTTTAGGCGCGATTAGGGATTCCTGCGTCAGAAACTTGCGGTTTCCTGCAGCAGTAATCCCTAATCTGATGTTTACACGCGGCCGCTGTCACTCATTCAGGTTATAATATATAAAATTCCCAGTCCCCCCAAACACCCCCCACATATAACAATATAATTCCCAGTCTTAACCCCCACCCCACCGCACACCCATCCACCCGTAAGTTAAATACACAGCCCCCTCTACGGCTTACCTTGTTGAAGGGAGGAGGCTGTGAGCGGCGCCACGATCATCGATCCGTTTATCTAGTGGCGATTAGTAATGTCTGCTGCAGACATTACTAATCTAATCAATCCTTTCGGCCTGCGTTTAGCGAAGACGCTGGCCGAAAGGATCCGAGTGCCGGCACAGAAGCAGCTACAGAGTCTGCATCCGACAGAGATGCAGACCGTGTAGCTGCTCCCGCAAGTCTGGTACATGGTCCGTGGCCGTGTACCAGACTTGTGAGCGGGCTGCCAGGAAGGTGAATCTTAATATTCAATTTGTTCCTTTCCTGGGAATAATCCTCAAAATAGAAAGGCATCAGAAGTTGGCTACTGACATTAGGGACATGTACCAAGCCAAAATAAAAAATAATGTGCAGCAGGGAAGAGAGCCTTTTCAATGGTGCAAGGGTGTCAAGGGGTTACAACCACTTTAAGGGCCTGTTCACATGAGATCAGGTCCTGATCAGCAGACGTGGAGCTGCTGATGCAGTGCGTTTTTGATGCGTTTTCGGTCCGGATGCTGACAGTTCTTTTTTTTTTAGCCACGGGGCTGTCAGTTTGCAGATTCAGCCTCTGAGGTCACTTCCGCCCTCTCGGAACATCTACTTCCATTTGTGTATGTAAAGCTGGTGATCAGACATGTATCACATACTGTTTCCCCCGAAAGTAAGACCTACCCCGAAAATAAGACCTACTATTTTTGGGAATTACTAAAATATAAGCCCTCCCCCGAAAATAAGACCTAGTTGTGACCATTCCCAGGGCCGGTGGTGGCATAAGGGGGAACTTGAAGTGCCGCGGGAGAGGCTGAAGAGAATCAGCGGTGCCAACGAAGCCAGCGCTAGAGGAAGCGAGGCGGCAGCGGAGGGAGCAGAGCCGATGCCTCCTCTATAGCTCCGCCTCCTGTCACATGCGGAGTGATACCAAATGCACTCCGCCTGTGAGAAATCGCTAGTGAAAGTGCGCTTCGGTCATTCTGGTCCAGCGATTGGTTAGCAAATTGCTCTTGGAAAGGTATGGCACCCCTGATTGCCCTGATCACCACATTTTTGTACATGAATACATGTAGACATTTCTACATGAATAAGTGGATTGTTGTACATTAACAAAAAAATAAAATAAGACCTACCCCGAAAATAAGACCCGGTGTGTTTTTTGCAGCCCAAAAAGATATAAGACAGTGTCTTATTTTCGGGGAAACACGGTATTTGCAGGCATGTTGATGGTGCTGGCTACAGCAATCTGCAGAGAATGAGCCCGCAGGAGACGTCGTTATTGGGTACACTCAATCTTGAGGCTCCGGGACTCAAAGGGTCAGTTCTGGAGTTCATATGAGAATTTGCGAGGTCACCCAGATAATTTTTTTCCTTTACTCGTATGTCCATGGCAAGGTAATGGGCATGTTCAAAATGTTTGCAGTTCATGTCGTTACCTCTACCCCAACCTGTCTGTCTATCGTTGATAACATCATAATAAGTGGAGCAAGAATACCATTTTTTTTATCCTTAGCCGCGTTGCGTTTCGTGCGCGTTCGTGCGTTACCGGACCGGACAAAATGTGACATGCAGTATTTTTTCTGTCGTAAGCTGAACGGAATGCGCACGTGAGAACTGTAGCCCATAAAACACATAGGGATACATTGGGATGCATTTTGAGTGCAGCAGCGCACGGATCAGGTCAGCACACAAAACAGACGTCGTGTGAACAGGCCCTAAAGAGGAATTCCACTTTTATTGAGAAAAAAAAGTCAATCCTTTCTGGGTGATCAATGTACATTTCAAGGATTTTACCTAACTTTGTTGCAGTTTTCTACCTGTTTCTGTTCTGATGAAATAGCTGTTTGTTGCATCATGTCCTTTCCAAACGGATCCCTAAATGGAAGGGCCTGGGTTCATTACAATCAGCTGGTGGGTGTCCTGTGTTGTAATAGGGAAAGGTGCAGTGTCTGCATTCCTTTAGTAGTAATTAACCTTTAGGAAGAATCTCACCAAAAATTAAATTCCTATTGCAGAGGATGTTAAAAATTGTACTTGTATCTTATTGCAGACGTCTGGGAAAATCAGTCATTCAATTACAGAAGCAGGAAGTGGCATTTCTGGGGGAGTTCTGTACACCAACTGTTGCCTCCAGGTCACCATATTGCATTTCATTTTTTTGACAGATTTAGAACATTACAGCAGCTACAGCTTTAAATGGAAACATAGTTTTTAATAACATTAAATTACAAAATGGCTTTTGCAAACGTTATATATGCTATATTCATTTTTTAAAGATTTTTTAAAAAGTGGAATTACTTTTTAAGTATTTGGTCTGCAAACAATCAGAATATATGAAGATTTCCTAATCACCCATCACTTCCATTTAATATGCATCATTCTAAAGGATGTGAAAATAAATGCTTGGCTTATCTCTGTATCACAATGGAGAACAGCTGTTAACTGTGTAAAAGTTACCTGTGAATTTCCTAAGATTGTCTCTTTTTTATGGCTCATACACTGAGGGGTTATGTGTGATAGCTACCTTTTTTTCCTCAGTTTTCCTCAGTTTATCACCTATAAAAATTTGAATGGGTAGTCATTTTCCATACTGAAACTGCCAGTGCTCAGACCAATGTGATGTGGAAAGGGTAGTAAAGAATAACAGCCAGTCACAAATGGCATGGTAAAGAAAACCTGTGCCCAGAGTATGCACATTTACATGTTCTTAACAAGCATTAAAAGCACTTTAAAACAAGCCATCATTCACCTCTGTAGCTATAGATATTGTGGAAAAGCTCAGCTTCAAAATTCAGAACAGAGGCACTGAAATCACATCTCCTCACCCCTTTATTTTCTATGGAGAGCAGAATCTTGGCAGCCTGCACGTCCACTAACATAAACACACAGTGGTTAGAAATGGACCACATAAGAGACTCTGTTATGATCTCTGAGGATGATTTGCCTAACAGTACATGCAGCTGGATAGTTCAGCAAAGTGACTATGTCATGAGAGACATATTGGGGCTGTGATGGCAGACCTTCTTGTGAAAATGCTAGATACCTGGCTTTTTTTGGCTTTAGTATGTTTCAATCACAGTCCTGAAACAAGCATTTCATCTAGTTACTGTACATTCTACATTACCTTTGCTGCTGCTACTGCTTTATTGCAGGTATTTGGACTTATAGACAAACTAGGATAGTTCAGGAAAAGTTCTTTATTTTGTCTTTAAAAAAAAATAACAAACATCTATCCACTGACCGATACTAGATATAACTATTCCAGGCAATTGTTAATTTCTACAAGATTAAAAAAATATAATGATGCTTGGTAATAACTGTTTGCTCTGACCCCCTGATCTACACATTTCTTCTCTGGAAATTATGTATTTTCCAGTATCAGTTAACAACTTTCCTTAACGATGTAACAATAATATGAATAATATGAATAATTAATAAGAATTGCCTGAATTAGTCCAACTACTGTGAGATAAATTAATTACTTGCCATATGGGACATTATGGCACCCCTGACCCCAGTTTTATCACCTCGGTGTGTTATTTTTCCACTTTGATGAGACTACACTAAAGGTTCACATCATGGTGACTTTAAAATGTAATTTCAGAAACCTTTCTGAGAATTGAACTTATTGCTCTTGTGTTATACATGTATGTCACCATGAATAAAGAATGAAAAAAAACAATAATAAAAATAGCCCGTATTATATCAGCTGGTGTCACTCAAATTCTATATTTATGCTTCAAAAAATGCCTTTAAGCTATACTGTATATGGTTTTACAGTACAGCATCAGCTACACCATATTCTGGGATCAATTAATTTGTATGTGTAAAACATTTTTTTTACATTTTACACTATTTTTACATATAGTAGCGGCACCCCTATATGGTTAATTTTAACTGGTAAAAAAAAAGTATTTTTAGGTAGTTTTTGCTGCTATGCATTATTTATTTTAACTAGCAGTAGGTTGGAATTGAGCAGCTGAAATAGCAGACAGGAAAAATCTGAAAGCTTTTATAAAGTTTATACTTTAAAAAAAAAAAAAAAGTAAAGATACATTTTGTCAAGAAATACAAAATTACAGTAGATTAGGTCAGAGACAGGAGCAAAAAATATGAATCAACAGAATAGGACGCATTTTGAAATGGACATGCACCATGCAGATTTTCACCCCACAAATCCTAAATGACAGAAAGAAAGCATATTTGTGCACACTGCATTGTTAATATTCCTACCATTTATGATGGGTCTTAGTGTCAAAACTACATCCCAAAAATCAATTCAAAGGTTATTTTATGTTACGATTACAACAGAATTAATACACTATACACAGTACAATCTACAATATAAGGAATATGGAACCCACAATAAGTGTAATATTACATTTACGGGGAAGCCCCATTTAAAAAAAAACACTTCTTGCATGAGTTTTTGAAGATAGAGAACAAATTAAGGTGTTTATTCTTTACTGTTAAAATAAATAAATATTTTAGATAGTAGTGCAACAATACTATCAAAGGCCACATTTTGAAAATGACAGACCACATTCAAGTTTGCAGCCCAAAGGTTCACATTTACAGTAGATGTATGTATGTATATATATATCACAGGAAAAAGGAAGAAAAAGTCCACTTTTGATTAAAAAATCAACCTTAGACTGTTTCCCCCAAAAAACAGCAAAATATTTTTTAAATTTCGGTTTTAGTTTTTAAAATTTTCATTTCGGTGCACCTCTAGTAGATATAGGGGTCTATTCACTAAGCTGCCAAAGGATCTAGCCGTAGCTTCCGCTGATCCTTCGGCCCCAGGACCCCTTCGGTTCAGTAGAGCCAAAGGGCTGGCTGTACGGGCTATTCACTATAGCCCTACAGCTGCTGAAGTCGGCCAAGCGGCTCAGTCGAGCCGAAGGCATATCATTGGTCTGTGATACCTGAACTCTTCTTTAGTTCCACTGACAGGTCTTCTAGCTTCTTAATGGCTAGGGTAACTTTACCATTTGGGCCAGTGTTGTCTGGGATGTACGTGCAGCAGGTTCCTGTGCCTTCAATCATTTTGCATACACCCCCCTTCTCCGCTAGAATCATGTCTAGGGCCATCCTGTTTTGGAATGTCATGTAAGAGGTGGGGCCTAATTGATCAGCAATTCCCTGCAGGGCATCTCTGGTATAATTCACGAACCGCTGCTGGTTGTAATAGATGTAATTTATCCAATCTACGTTCTTATTGACAGTGATCATGGGAATCAAGGACTCAAAACCAGCTTTTACCTGGTCTCGAGCCTTAAACTCGTCTGGGACCCCCCTGGGGACTCCTATGGCATCTATATACACATGTGGGTCAAAACTGCCTGCTGGGGTACTCCTTTTTCTTCTACGACTGGGCGATGGTTCAGGGTGTGGGGTAGACGGGTCGTAGGAGAGAATGTGAAGGGGCATAATAGCCTTTGCCAGAGCACACTCTCCTATCCTAGTCCTCATGCGCATGTCTCCACACAACCAGTACATATCCCCAAAGGACTGAGTTTGATTATGTACTAGGTCGGCGGGGGGCGCTGCTATAAGAGGCGCAATACCCTTTTGAGAAGTTGCCCAGATGCCTTCCCTCCCCTACATGGTGAGCCGAGGTGAAAGCCGAAGTTGGCCGAATGGCCGGCGGTTGGCCGGCCGACAGCCTGCTACTGACTGCTGGGTGGAGCCAGCCGTCATCTCACGGCTGGCTCCGGCCACTTGCACAGACAGATCAGTGTCCCTGGTTACCAGGTAACCAGGGACGCTGATCTCCAGATAGCCCAACTCTCCCGGATGCTTCGGGAGTCTCCCGCTATTAGATAGCGACTCCCGGCCGCCCGGGAGAGAAACACTTTCTCTGGGAAAGTTTTACTCTGCTCGGTCGAGCAGAGTAAACCTTTCCCTGCTCTGTTGTCTTTTTTTTTTTCATCTGACATCGGAGCCGCTGGCTGCCGTCAGAATATATATTTTTTTTAAACACCATAGGAATGCATAGCTACATTCCTATTGGCTATTTCAATTTGCAATAGCAAACTAGCTATTGCACCCGCCCACTGCTGCTGTCAATCAGCAGAGGGGACCTGAAGTTCTCCATCAGGTCACCTCTAGTGATTGACAGCAGCAGAGCTCGGGTGCAATAGCTAGTTTGCTATTGGCTATTGCAAATTGAAATAGCCAATAGGAATGTAGCTATGCATTCCTATGGTGTTTTTTTATTATTATTATTATTCTGACGGCGTACATAACATGGTTATATCCACAGTGCAGCTAGCTCCGCCATATCGTTTGATATTTTATTTTTTCTATTTTTTTAACTGTTTTTCTATTCTGCTCTGTACCACAGAGGTACCAAACAAAATAGCCGAGCCGAATGCAGCTCGGGGGCATTCAGATATTCACTCACTGCTGTTCGGGAAATCTATGAGAATAGACCGAGCAGCAGCGGGTAGCCTGCCGGAGGTTCGGCTTAGCCGATCCAGATGTTGGATCGGCTGAGTCGAACTCCTTCTGCACTTCGGGTCGGCCGAACATGCTGAGCATTTTCTGCCAACTCGATGCCACCCGATGTACAGCTGATTTCTGCCGATATACGGCTGGAATCAGCCGCACAAGCCTGAAGTGAATAGCCGAACGGTTAGTCACTCGGTTGTCTACGGCAGCTTATTGAATAGACCCCATAGTTTTTAATTAAAGGTATTCACTTCATTGGACAATTATTTACTTCTCCTACCATCCAAACTTTCTGGGAAGCTCTAAATAGTTAATGTTACATTTAAAGTGAGGTTTATAAACAAGGTAAGCTAACTTGTGTTTGAGGCCTACTTGTATCAATGTGACACACCTGACATGACATTCTTTCTGTGAAGCAAATGCATTATAAATGTGTTAACCTATGTGTGAGTTTTCATCTTTGCTAGATCTGGATTAAGTCATTGAGCTCATATTCTATAATGAGAAATCTGAGTGTGTTGTGTGGAGTCATCTCTGACCCAGATATGATAGATCATTCTACATGCTTCTTCTGCTTCAGTATTATGCTTCAAGATGATTGCTCTGATCAACTTCAAAGTTGATAATGAGGACCTGTAAGATACCACAAAACTTTCATGCAGGAACTTGAAAGTGCAGGAGGTTAAAAGGCATAGCTGGAGTATGTCAAGTTCTCTTGCTCTAAAGTAAACCATCTTTTGGCCTATGTGTTGCTTCCTACATCTCTTTCGTCTCCATGATGATTGTTACACTACATAAAATGAGCAAGAGTTGAAATACACTGTTAAAGCTGCTCATGTCCACTCTGCTAAGAGGTTTAATAAAGCTTACTGGCAGGTGTTAAGTCATATTCCTAGCATCCTATATTGTAAAGCGCTGCGCAAACTGTTGGCGCTATATAAATCCTGAATAATAATAATAATAATGAATAATGGATATTACAATGATGAGTGTTCCCTTGAATGCATTTTATTCTTTTTCTTTGAGCTATTTATTTGGTAACTTAATTCATCGCTCTGTTTTCAATACAGGTAAAGTGATTAGACTTTCATCAACTGTTTACAATATCCCTATGTGTTCTTCAACTCCCTTTCCAATTATATAAATAATGGACAGAATAGCACACTATACATAATTTTAAATAGGGAACTCTATAAGGTCATTATTACCCAATAGGGTAATGGTGTTAATTTATTTTACTAACACTTAGCACCTAGTGATTATAATCCGCTCTGCACATATACGCCAGTAAATTTAGTGCAACCAATCATATCCAATACAAGATCCCATCCAATGATCAGCAGGCTACAACATATCAGAAGACAGAGCTGTAGCTCCTGACCAGCAGTTTGTTTTCCTTGGCCTTTGCTTAGTTTGTCCCCCTGCTAATGCTGGCCTATACTGCACATCTACTGTATATGTAACATAGAATATAATGTATCTTTTACTTCAGCTGTTTGTGTCATTGCTGTAGGCTGCACTTCGTAATGGGTTTGAAAAAAGATGAAAATGCCAGATGAATGACTGGGATACTTCTAGAATGTTAGCATTGAATTTCTTTCTGAAGGCACTAAAAGAAAAATGAAAAAGAAGCACAATACTTACAAAATACTGTGTCTTTTAATTTAATTTTGCTCACTATAGAGTACATGAACAGTTTACTATAAGTAGCAAAAAGAAAAACAACACAGAACATAATCTCTTTTCTTTTCCCAAGAACAATCGTTTAACAACAAAACCGTTTGTGAATTTATATAATGTCATCTCAAATTACCTTATTTCTCTAGAATATAATTTTAATCTTACAAGTTTTTAGTGTTCAAGTGTAAAAGTCATAGTTTTGCAGTTCTGATTTTGCTGCTATTAAGCCATAGGCAGGGTCAGAATGGAAATAGAGAAAATTACTGTAATATATGGTGAATTGACACTGATACTACTCTTTATACATAGGTGAATGCCTACTATAACTCTATGCCTTACGTTTGACCTGTACGATAATACCTCTGTCATTGTATACCTCCTTTGGGTCTGCGCACCGTGGGGTGCTAGTTTGATACTTGGTGAAAGCTCTGTGTTTTTTGGTGTTTTCTGTTTTTCTTTTATTATGTCTGTATTATGTAATTGTCAGTTTTGGGATCTGTTTGTGCAAAAATGTTTAATAAACACGATCTGATTTTAAAAAAAATATATGGTGAATTGCCCTTGCTTCCAAATAATAAAAGCAAAATAAATGATAAAGAATCATTATCAAAATAAGTAATTTAATAAAGTTCTATAGAGCTTGACCTTAATGATATGTAGAAAATAGTTGGTCACAATAGAAAGATTTGGGTTTAATGCATAACTGTAGACAAAGTGTGGGAAAAACGATCTACATGGACAATGTTTTTCTCCTTCTAGTGAGCTAGTGAGATTTAATATCTTGGAGGCAATAGCATTCAATTAAATGATTAGTAACATGAAATAAAAATTCTACATTAAGTTTAGGTCTTACAATGACTGGTGTCACCCCCCCCCCCCCCCCAAACAGCAGGAATAAATTGCATCAGATGTTTCTGGGAGGGACGACTGTGATTGCCAGAGGCTATATTTGGAAGGGACTACAATGTTCAAAAACCTTATAAATATTCTTAGCATGCATGTCTATTCCTTCCTTGGTATTGAAGGAAGTTCTTCATTCCATTTACAAGTTGACCTGAGGCCTGAATGGGAGTTCCTTTTAAAGCAGCTGTATGGATTACCACTATGTGGTGGTCACTACAGTGGCAAGGGCAGTGAAACTTGTAGCTCTAAAGTAACCCATATTTAAAAAAAACTTCTTATTATTCCAGTGAAAAGTGTCCATTAACCACCCAAAAGGACAAATTGTTCGAAGAAATTGTTTGGATGTTAAATAAACAATTGGCATTGAATATTGAAAGAGTAAAGAATGAAAGATACTCGGTGGAAATTAAAAAGAAAATCAGGAAAAAGTGAGGAAAAATCGACAAGAAGCAATTGTAAAAAGAAACGTTAAAAGTTGGTGTGCAATATGTGTTCAGTGGTATGTTTGTATGTTTGGAGCACAGTACCAGCAGGTTAACAGCATTCTAAAGAGACACTGGCCAATACTGAGAGAAGCTCCTATGTGAAATACACTTACCTGGCATTCTGCCAAAAAATAAGAAAGTAACCAAATTTACATCTGGTAATGTGTAAAAATAGGTCAAAATTGATCAATTAATAACTTTTGACTTAAGAAAGCGTATATACTGTATATAGGTGGGCATGTCCCAGCATCAAGCAGTTTATTGGTAGAACCACAGGAAAACTGAGATTACAAAAAAAGAATATATATTAAGATGATGTAGGAAAAACAAGATTACAGCATCCAGCTCATGTCTTACATTGGCATAACTCTGATTCAAGGGCCTAAAATGCAGTTAATGGAATAAATAAGATCAGCGGACATTGGAGAGCTGTGAACATTAAAAGGGAAATATCATTAAACATTAAAAGGGAAATAAACAGACATGGTTTGAATACAAAAATAGATCACATGGTTTAAATAAAGAAATAGATGAAATGTATTTTTATAACAGATGAATAAAATACAAATAGCTAGGAATCATGCAGGATTACAGGAAATAATATTTAGATACACTTTAAGCATATGGAGAGAGGGTGGAATGTAAAGGTGAATAAAGAGGAGTAACTGTAATGCCTGGAAATCATTTGACTAGAGTTTAATGAAAAGGGAATAGCTATGTGCAAACACAGTGAATTAAAGGAGAACTATGGGGTTAGGGCTTTTACCCATAGTTCTCCTAAGGGTAACGGGAGGACACAAACTAGCATCCTCCCATCACCCAAAGCTCAGTATACCGCGAGCTACAGCTCGCGGTATACTGAGATGCTGCAGCTGAAACGGATCCCGACAATAATGTTTGGATCCGCCCAGCTGCGTGAGTGACAGCTGGCTCTGCCTATCTAGAGGCAGAGCAAGCTGTACCCGCCCCCTCCCCCGGTCATTCCTGCCAGTCAGCGCTGGCAGATCGGAGCGGGGAGGGGGGAATCCAGTCCCTCCCCTGCCACGGCTCTCTGCAGTGACAGGATCGAGAAGTGAGCGAGCGCCGGTATGTGTTCGCTCACTTCCCGATCTAATGAGCCGACCTGTGACAGTCTCATTGTCACAGGTCAGCTAGAACTATGAGGATGAGTGAAAATCACTCATCTCATAATTCTCCTTTAAGGATTAACACATGCAAGGGAGAGGTAATATGAGCATTTGAGGAGCGTCACTGGGCAGTCCCTGTTGAAGTATAATTAAGACAAAATATCAAGTGGAGCCTTGACACTTTCAGAATCTGTGTTGAGCTTTTACTTTGAATTGTTTTAATGTTTTACTTTGAAATTTTGAATGGATAACAATAGTTTTAGTAGTGTTATCCTTTAATAGCTGCCCCAAGACCTCTCCACAAGTGTTATGCCTACTTAACTGTTTTTGCTGTGCGGCTCTATGGATTGGTGAGTACAAATGCTGGAGGGCTGTAACTTTTCCCTGTATGGACAAAGTGAAAGTGTCTCTTTAAGTTCCTAGGGACACCTGAGTACCAACGCACAGATTTAGGCCCCATTTACACAAATCCGTTAGCATCTGATTTTCAGATGTCAAAGATGCCAACGCAAGGCAACCCAAAAAATTTACGGGTGTGAATAGAGCCAGTTCACACCGCTGCACTGTGTTGCAGTGTGCTGAAAGAAAGTAGAGCAGAAGTCCACTCAGGACATGTTAATTAAAATAAAGATTGGCCAAAAAAACGCAACGCAACAGTGCTTGAAATTGCAAGTCAACTGACCTCCATTGACATTGGTTTTCTGATTTTGGTGTGAACGGGTCCTTAAAGCAACCTTAAAATTTAGCTGCTGAAGGTATGCATGCCACAGCAATGTTTATTCTAGTCTCAGCATTTTTTTTTAACTGGAATTCATTTTTCAGATAGAAACAAAGGTTTGCGTTATGTCTAGGCAACTTACATATTTCCATGACTTTCTTATATGGTAGGAAATGTAAGTACCTTTGTATGACCAACACATTCTTACTCAGTGCTCAAGCTTGGGCTGGCCCAAATCTTTTTGGAACTTCAAGCAGTGTCTCCCACAGCTATTTTGACACATTAGGCTTCCCTGGTACCATAACTTTCTATGTGTCTCATTCTGTGGGTTACAGCTAAGCTTAGCAAAGAATAATGAGCTTATTTTCACTACCAAAATAATTATACACAACAAGAAGTACTTTGTGCACTGTAAAAAAAGCAACTAGTTTAAGTAACAGCAAATGACTCACTTTTAAGATTGCTATGCAGCTGGTGTTCTGTTACAGAGCAAACCTTTGCGGAAAAAAAAAAATGTAAATAGTGAAATATTCAGGTTTTCAGTCAATTTAATTTTCAATATAATTACAATTACAGACATGTTTCATATACACTGTATATTAATTATTTGCTTTCATTCTTTATATTACAAATGGCATTTAATGCAGGGTGCAACCATGACACTCTCTTTGAAAATCCCTCTGGCTTTCTAATAAGCTCTGTGTATGTTTTGTAAAATGAATAACTAACAGTTGCATAGTTACATACATGATAGGATGATAATTTTCAACCTGTAAGATGTTTTTTTTTTAATGATGAACCTCAATTGCATCTGTCATTACAACATAGACAATATGACCGTTGCTGACAAGTTCTAATGTATTCAGTAACAAAGATTTAACATTAGGAACATCAGAAAAGCTGGCCGCACACCGGATTTTGACTCGCATAGTGTATTGAAACTTGTACCATGTCACTGGTGTCCCATCTAGGGTCCACCCCTTGACTGGGGATGAGTCGAACACCCCTGTGTTCGGTTCGTATTCGAACCGCCGAAATGTTCGAGTACGAACTCGAACTCACTGCAAGTGTATGGGGGTTGAATGTTCGACCCCCATACAGCTGACGGTACATGTGGCTGCAGCGGCCTGTGTCCCTTCCAATCCCCGCTGTTCTCCCCGCCTGTGTTGGCGGAGGCAGCGGGGACACAGACCGCTGCATTGCTCCGCTGCCCCCGTACCTCTGCTGCTGTCTTCACCTGGTCCGTCGGCTTCTCCGTTCACCTGTCCGGCCGCGGCACCTCTGCCCCCCCCCCCTGCCCCCTCTTCATTGCAGGCTGGGAGCCATACCCAGCCTGCTATTGGATATTGTAAAAGCCAATAGCAAGCTGGCTATTGCACTCGCCCACTGCCTGCTGTCAATCAGCATGGGGGGACCTGATAGAGAACGTTCTCCTTCAGGCCCCTCCTCTGCTGAGCCCTGATTGGGCAAAGTCTTGCACCTGACCTGTGGTCAGGTGCAAGACTTCAACAAATCAGAGCTTCAGTGGGCATTTTGTATTATGGAATGTCCGCGGTCGAACAAACCACCAACATCCCATAAAGTTCGGCGCTCGGCGAGCGCTCGAACTGCCGATGTTCGATTCAAACTCATGTTCGAATCGAACGCTCGGCCCATCCCTACCCTTGACGTGTTTCACCCAATCATGGGCTTCAGTCAGAGTAATTTCTATGACTAAGTCCATGATTGGGTGAAACGCATCAGAGGGTATGGACCTTGAGGTGTGTGGCCATTTTTTCTTCTGTTTGTATGGGCTCCTATTGGAGCGAGGACATGCTCCCAGTGGTAAGCACCCATCTCATTCTTTTCCTGAGCCATGAAGGAGCGGTGCTTCTTTTGTAGTATACAGAAGTTTACTGGGGGATTTGTAAGGTTTTTCGCTGCTGACTTGTTACTTACTGGCTGCTTCTAGTAATCAAGATGGGTCCTGTCTTTCCTAAAAGAAAAGGAGAGGGGTGTGTTGCCTCTCTGAGTCATTCAGCTGTGTGTGTAATCTTGTTTTCTTCTCTTCAGGTCCATTCACAGCATAGACTATTCATGCTAATCACAATTATTCAACATTAGCCACAGGAAAAGTTGTAACAGTAGCTTACTGCTCTTCCTCTGCTGGCCAGGTGCAAATTGTAAATATTACCTATAAATATGCAATATTATTTTCCTGACTACAAAAAAATAAAAAATATTCTCGGGAACATATATGCTTAAATACTGCATACAGTATTCTCTTTAAATAATTATGGATAAGCATAACATTTGGTTGGACATTTGGTTTGAGATTTAAAATTTACACATTTACAATAAACTGTTTCAGTAGTTTATTATTGTGCTAAAGGTACAAATATGTGATGTTTACCATTACGTCTGGAAAAACTGTATAAACATAGTACATTAAAGATCTGTAGAGGACAAACAAAATAGTTTCATTATATTTTAATAACGTTTGAAGCACTTTGCGGTATGGAATGAAGGGCATAAAGGTAATATAATGCATTTGAACAATCTCTTCTAGCAAGGCATACATCACAAACAAGCTCAGAGCTCAAGAACAAAAGACTGCATGAATATGTCAGACCATGGGATACAATGGATGGAGACATTTCGTCCACGGGCCTGGAACACCTTATTCTTACTGAAGTAATCAAGAATTCCTCTTTAGAAAAATGTTAAAAGCTTTCAGTCCACACATTGAAGCTGTAGTATAGCTGCATTATGCAGTATGGCAGTGATTCTGAACATAAAACCAAGTTCACAACAGAAAATAAAAATAATCAATGCTTAAAGTAACACTAAATGTAGGAGTTAAATCTTAAAAATACATTCAAGTACCATGTTTAACAAAAATGTATCTTGTTCATCACTGTTCAACAATTGGCATTGATGCTCAAATCAATGTATACTGACACTGTCCTTCCTTCTGGAGGGTGGCTACTTTTGTAGTCCCTAAGTGTGTTCTCCACTCCAAGCTCTTCTGTGATAAACTACAACCTCATACTGATTTGTATTGAAATTATAGAGCAGGGGTGCCCACAATTTTTGTGTTAAGATCTACTTTTCAAATGACGAGCTACATGAGATCTACCAACAAAAAAACCTCCCCTGGATGTCTCTCCTTGCTCTCTTGGCTGTCTGTCCTTGCTCTCTCTCCTGGCTGTCTCTTTTTGCTCATCCTCCTGGCTGTCTCTCCTCTCTCTCCTGGATGTCTCTCCTCGCTCTCTCTCTCTTGGCTGTATCTCTTTGCTCTCCTGGCTGTCCCTCCTCACGCTCTCTCCTGGCTCACCTTGCTGTATTTTGCAAACAGTGTAGTGCAACAGGCTGTGTAAACTAATATTCTTTGATGTAATACATAGCACTTCAACCACCAGTATCCACCAGAAAGGAGTCAGGGAGCTTGGCTCAGCAGACTCAGGCTAATAGGTAATCATGTGTGCACAGCTAAATAAATATACCAAAATGGAATAAAGGGGGCACCATTCACACCCTTCGTGATCTACCAGCATCAGCTTTGAGAGCTACTGGTAGATCATGATCTACCTAATGGGCACGCCTGTTATAGACCATCACAGGAGTGAGCTTGAAGAGGTGGCTACTTTCCGACACACACAGGGACCATGGGAAACAAAAGTAGCCACCCTCCAGGAGGAAGGACAGCTGAATGATGCACATATAAGATACATTGTGTTAATAGTTAAGGTACTTAAATGCAGTTTTAAGATTCAACTCCTGAGTTTAGTGTTACTTTAAATTACAATGCTGAGGTCAAGGAGCAGTCTAGTGAAAGTTCTCCTCACAGTTATTTGTGGTGAGAAATATTTTGCACAAAGATGTAAGACCTGAATCAGAACCTACAATGAATGTTTAGATCTAAAGTTCCACCTCCCTCCACCGCCCTACTAATCAATAGACATGTTTACTCCCGATGCAATGTTTACATCTGGCAGTGGGCAGAAATAAACAAAGCCTGCTATTATTGGCTGATAAAAATTGAAATACCCATAAGCAGGCTGGTTAATGCTCTGCCCGCTGCCTGATGTCAGTCACAGAGGAACGGGCCTGAGAGAGAACTTTCTCTCTCAGGTCTGATCCTGTGAGTGGGAAATAGCCATACTCTTCTTGGCTATTTTAAATTGCAATAGCCAATAGCAGGCTGGCTATAGCTCCGCCCACTGCCTTCTGTCAATCAGCAGAGGAGCGGACCTCAAAGAAAACTTTCTTTTTCAGGTCCGCTCCTCTGGGACTGACAGAAGGCAATGGGTGGAGCAATAGCCAGCTTGCTTATGGCTATTGCACTTTGAAATAGCCAACAGCAGAATGGCTGCCTCTCACTACCTTATGTTATTCCCAGAGGTGCGGACCTGAGACTGAAAGTTTTCTTTCAGGTCGGCTCCTCTGCTGATTGACAGAAGGCAGTGGGCGGAGCAATAGCCAGCCTGCTATTGGCTATTGCAATTTAAAATAGCCAATAACAGAATGACTATTGCTCATGTAGAGAAAGTGTGACTGACATTAGGCAGTGGGCAGAGCATTAGCCTGCCTGCTATTGGGTATTTTAATTTTAAATAACCAATAGCAGGCTTTGTTTATTTCTGCCCACTACCAGATGTAAACTGTTTTCTTTTTTTCAATTGTCGGCCGACGCTAGAATGACTTTGTGGAACATTTTTTAAAATGTATTTTAAATAAAGGAATTGTTAAAAATTTGTGTTTTGTTTCTTTGTTCAATTAAAGGAATTTTTTTCTAAGGTGTGTGTTTATTTACTTGTTATTTATCCCTTTAGTGAATGAGTAAGGGTACAAGTACATCTTACTCATTCACAAGGGGGGGTGGCATCTGGGTACCCCCTTTATGAAAAGGGGTACCCAGATACAGATGAGCCCCCTTCCCACAAACTACCGGGTCAGCATTGTGGGGAAGAGGATCCCCATAAAATTCCTACCAGGGTCTGGTATTAATTGCCGGGAAACCACATGCTGTTTTTTTTTCTCTTTACTTCAGGGGTCCCCCATAACATTCCTGCCAGACCTAAGGGGTCTGGTATGAATTGAGGGGGGGCTCACACTGTTTTTTTTGGTTTGTAGTAGGGTTGCACAGATACCAAGTACAGTACTCGGTACAAGTACGAGTACATGTACCGATACTTTTGAGCTCCAAGACTACACTAGAGACAAATTCAAAAATTAGGAGGCAACTGTCATTTGTAAGGAGCACACGGAGCTCCTGGGATTTGTACATCTCTGTTTTCATGTACAATTTTGTTTTATAAAAATAAATAAAGGGTACCAGTTTTGCGAGTACAAGAGTTTAGTATGTTTGCTGCCATCTGCATTCTGCATGTTGCATTGAATTTCTGCAACATTCCGGCATCAAAGGAAATAAAAATTATTTGTCAGAAAGAAAGAAGTGATTGCTTATTATCTGCTCCTTTCCTTTGTGGCTCCGGCCACTTACTGCTTTTATAATGTAGTGTAATAGACTTTGTAATGCATTTATCTATCTAATAATGGCAATTTGATCATTCTTAACACAAATTAGGCTCCATTCACAAACCTGATTTGTCCTGAGGTAAGCAGTTTTCTTATAAGGGAAATTAAACTTCTGTTCCTAGCATTTATCTCTCCAATCAATGTGAAGAACAAGGCCATGAGTAATCTTGATGTCCAGCAGTGATGCTTTGCATTCTACATAAAGCTGGGTATGCATGGTTAGAATTCTGTTTGAAAATGGTAATTTTTTGAACATTTGTTTGATTTTTTTTTTAAATGGTTAATGGGGTCAAACGGACAATTGTTTTTGAAGTAATGATAATAATGATGATAATGAAAATAATTGAAAATTTTTCTTTAATGAATGAACTTCTTACAGTGAATGCGGTTTTCATTCAGGAATCTCAATTCATTCCTAAATCAAATGTTAACATCAAATACAATTTTGAATGACATTTATCAAGTCTCTGATGGCATTATCGAATGTTCTGATGAGAATTTTCGTATGAACATATTCTAACCATGTACAGTATACCCTGTGATGTACGCCCAGCCCAAACCCTTTGTATGTCAATCACACGTGACTGCACAGTTCTGAACCGAGCGTGGCGTCACAAGGACGTGGCAATACCACTCACAGCCTCACCCTGCTCAGAGATTTCCCAGCTCGTGGGACACAATCTCAGGCCAGCAGACTGAGAGCGATCATCATCAGGGTTAGTTAACTCCACAGTTAACCCTTTACCCACAAACGTTCTCTGCCACCATGTGTTTTGTACCGGAAACACAGACCGTTCCCAGCAAGTGCTGTGACAATTTAAAACACTTAAACAATGCTTATGATATCGCTGTCCACTCAGACAGGAATATGACAGGATTCACTATAGAGTAGCGCTCTTCACAGAGGCAAGCATACTTTAAGTTTGTATTTAGAGCGTAGAGATAAGTGTAACGATTTTTAAGAATGTCCTTTAATAAAAAAAATGGTGCAGAAAATATACAGAAAAATATATTAATAAAAAGAGACAAAATATAAATACAACAGTAAAATAAAAGGGAATAAAGAGGTGAATACTTAACAGTCCTGGTTTTAGGAGTTCTGACAGAGTTCAGAGTTCAATAAGCAAAAGAGAAGTCTGAAGGGCTCTTCTTCAAGCAAGCTCTCAGCAGATGATGTCCAGAGATTAAAGGAGAACTCTTCTGCGATGTTAAGACTTCTTGATGTTACTGGAGTTCCTTTCTTGATGTTTCAAAACAAGAGCCTCTCTAGATACCTCGGCAGCATCTTTTTGTTAGCCCTCTAGGGGGTGTCACGGAGCTGGCCCATAGGGCAGGGCTGGGGAGGGAAAGCAGGAGGAACAAGCCTTTATTTTACAGTATCATTGTCCAATTCCAAATTATGAAATGGAGCTGATATCAGGTTTATGACTTTCAGGTGAATGCTGGGTCACCTGGGTCATTACCTCTACCAGACCTGCTTGTGTTTATACACTTGTCTACTGGTGACAGATGAATGCCTGCTTGCATGCTTTTAATTAGGGACAGCTATAAAACATTTAAATCGTTGTTTGGCACTCTCACTAGTGCTGGGGCAATAAAGATCACAGGCCAGATAAGCAGATCTCTGTTCTGTGGAATGTGAAGTGACCTGCAAACGATTAAATGAAGGCCTGCATTTGCTCTGAACTGAGGGACAAGAGAATGCTATTTGTAATATTATTAGACTCAAACCCGTTATCGTCGCATACCCCACTTAACTTACCATTAGAGCTCCCTCTCTGATTCTGTTTACATCATTGAGCACCGTGCATTTGCAGTTCTTGCATTGCAAGGTGCTCCAGAGCAGAGGTTGGTGGAACTGTGCGAGTGAGCTATGCAAAATCTCCAGAGCATCTCTGTGAGTATCTGCAAACATGGCTAGCTACTAACTTCATCTCCTGGGAATACTAGTCAGTAAGCTGCATTGCACTGCAACATATATTTTTTGAAATAATTTGTTTCACCAACCTGCTCATGTTGTACAGTTACATATCCTAAAAAGCTAAACCTGGAGAGTGCAGATAAAGCTTGCTTTAGGGATACCCGGTAAGGAGTGCAGCAGGATTCTGGAATACATATCTATTTACTAAACTCTACCACTTCAGACTTTCCTCACTTAACGACCGAGTTCCATTCCTACAACTTGGTCATTAAGCGAATTGGTCGCTAAGGAACAGAGGAAATCAGCTCTAAAATACAGTACATTACTTAGATTTGCAAACTGTAATTACTAATTTATAGTACAGTAGTGAATACTGACCGACTGCGGGAACGAGACTGAGAAAGGGTGATATGAGAGTTTGACCCAAGTTCTCATACAGTGTACAATACCGATTGTTTGGAGAGCTGGTCGTAATGCTGAGCAGTTGTTAAACAGGTAGGTTGTTAAGTGAGGAGTTGCTGTATTATAATGTATTACTTATCTGGTATAGAGCCTCCTCCTATTGTTTCATTGCTTCTTTCTAAAGGGTTTAATTTCACCCCTACCACTGGCCCGTATTTATTTCATCTATTTAAAGACTTGCACAGGTTTATTAGGTTCCTGACTTAAAGGTATAGTGCAGCTTTAGAAGGAAAAAAAAAAAACCCAGTATGCATTTCTTATTGTTTTTGCATTTGAGCCTACAAAGCATTGAAACTGCTTGTCAGTGTATCACGGGTGCCATGTGCAGGCTCCTGTAGACTTTTCCTTTCGACAAGTACCAGGGTACAGACTATTAGTCACGGGCGGGAGGAAGTATTAATGGTGTTGCGGTGACAACGCCACATGTGTACTCCTTAGAAAACCTTCTGCCGCAGTGGCAGATGAAACTTGTAGTCTCTCCTTTGACAGATCCTGTGAATGGATCTGTGATTGGGGGACGCGGCTGTACGGGTGGAGCCATGCATAGCCTCATCAAGTTCAAAAGATGACAGCGACCTGTGGAGAGAAGAACCCTGTGATTCAGGTAATTAGAAGGAGTGTTGGGGGTTGTTTTGCTAGGCACATTTTTACAGCTATTTGTTTGTCTGACTCTTGCAATAAAGCCAAGGAAACTGACCCAATAGTATTTTCTGTTAACGTGCTTTTACTATACAAAAGATGCTATGTGCACAAACTACTTTGTTACAGGAAAAAACAATACATAACAAACAGGCTCCTATAATTACATTTACATATACACACACTTGCCCCCACTAATCTATCCTTTCTAGTACATGCAATGGTTTGTGCAATAGGATACACTGAAGTCACTTAGCTTAGAGTAGCTGGTTTACAAGATTCCACATTGAATTGGACTTCAAAGCTATCAAGCGTTCTCAGGAAAATGTCTTCTGGTTGCAGTCTCTCTCAAAGTGTGGCTGAATGTCCTCTTCTGATCTCTGTGAAGTCCTCCTGTTTCACCTGGACTGCTGGCTTTATATAGCCCACCTGTGGGTGTTGCCCCTATTTTACTCCATCAAATTTCTATAGCAGGTATATCTCTTTTTTCCATCTCTAGATGGCAGCACACCACCACCAATGCCATCTATGGTCAGTTAAATGCCAAAAGACAGGCTATTGTTGACCAGCTTGGGTGTGTTGTTGACACAAAGCTTTCCGAAAACAATATTATGTTGTCACAAAGTTTACTACAAACAATGGAAAAACAATATAGAGCAGCTATAAACAAACAACACCTGTATATCCCATTGTGAGAATCCCCACCCATTGTCAGAAAGCTAGTCAAGAAAGTATGGTTTACCTGAACAATGGAATGAGACCAAACCCTCTATAAAACCTGTTATTTTTAAATTTAAATGATGTTTGTCTACCTGAGATTTGTGTACGTGTCTGAAAGAATCACTAGATTATATACACAGATTATATGTAAATGGGCAAGCTGTATTACTCAAGTAGATGTCAACAAGATGTCAAGAAAAACAAAAACATAGTATGGCAGTATGCAATGTGTATTATTAAGGGCGGATATGACCCCTAGCCAGCCGTATCAGCAAACACACTTTTATTCTTTTCCACAAACAATCAAATAAAGTGGCTTATATTCAGCAGAATGACAAAATCAACAGGGCTTATTGTCAGCAAATACAAGATTCGGCTCAGCACCTGTATACTAAGTCCCACCTCAGAGTTAGAGTCCCAGCCTGCTCACAGAGGGTTCCAGTATGGACACAGGTGCCCCAGCAGTATCTCGGAAGACTGTATTCCACAGCTTAACACACACAGCCATGTGTCCTGCTCCAAACACTCCTCACAGACACTCACTGACTGGCTTCCTGTTCCTTTTTAACACACTCTCTGGCTGGTGGGTTAACCCTTTCATTACCAGAACTGGCTGTAGTCAGGGATGGAGGCTCTGTCCCACCCAAAAATCTCTCTGAGCCTCCAGATTCCGGGACCCATGTATATTTAACAACTCTGGGAAGACTGCCTAGCAGTTTCTCTTACAAGTGAGAACCCTGAATACAAGGTGACCTTAACGGGACCACCACCTAAACAAGGGAGGGATATACCGTCCATCCAGGACCCATTCCCGGCATCCTGTACAAATTATACATTTCTTATTGGACCTACATAATATTTAAAAGACAGGCTTTTGAGAGTTGACCTCTCTTCTTTAGTTTTGAAGCAATACTAAGCAACACAACAGAGTTTATCACTTAAAGCAAGAGAAAGTTGTTAGCGAAGCGGAGGGGAGGTGTCATAAATGTTGGACCTGGGAGTGAAGAATGCATCCTGATAACCAAAGGCCAGTAGAAGTAAACATAGGATGACCAACAAACATCTTAACACACCAGAGATAGGTATAGTAATAAGACATACATAGGACATCATGATGTAGTGTATATTCATATAAAGTTCTGGTCAGGTAACCAGAATCCACATTAGGTCCCTCCTTTATGGTCTTGAAATGTGTAATCGTTTCCATCTCAAATGCTTTCCTTTCATGAGAGTCTTTACAGTTCCCTACTTTAATTTTGAGGTTTTGGATAGAGTGATCCTTCTGGGAGAAATTATGTCCTACTGGGGTGCAATTTTTGTTTTCCTTGTGGTTATTGATCGAGCTCCTGTGTAGGTTCATCCTGAGATGCAGCTTAAGACCAGTTTCCCCAATGTAACAACCTTTTGTCACATGCTGAACATTGTATCATGTACACCACATTAGCAGATGTGCATGCGTATGGTCCCTTAATGGTGTATGTTTTGTTATTGTGACTCGCTGTATTTTTGTCACATATATGTTGGCAAAGTTTGCAGCGGGATTTATTGCATCGTACTGTGCCATTCTGTGTAAGCTCCTGTTCTTTGGTGCAGACCTCAATACCATCTTTATGGGGGATGTTACTATGTAAAGACTCACATGCATGGGTAAGTATAGTATTAGCAGGTAGGTTAGACCCCAGCTATCCCAGGTTGGAGTCCTGGCTATGGAGGAACAAGTGAATTACATGTGGTCAGTGCAATAGATCCCTTAACTAGATCCCTTAACTAGAGGGATCCTGCTGTACGGCCAGTGGTCTTCTCCTTATTTCCCCCGCAGCTCGCCCAGGGGAAGCTGGGGTCTGATGGTTTGCAGCATTGGAATGTTTGATGTTTTGCTTTAGTGGTACAACATGATTTGGCTTGAAAGTCTCTGAAAACTACCTCCTGAGGAAGCCTGGAAGAGGTAAAATGTGTTGAGGCAGTTAAAGACCACAATTCAATCCTATCAATACAGCAGGACTTTCTGATAGCAGTAATCTACTGCAAATTCCAATGGTGTTATACTGTATATACTGTGTGTATGTATATATTATACAGTATAGGGGTGGGGGTTTCGGTTGAGTCCATGCTTCAGGTTATACACTGAATATGGATGAAACATTAAACACAGTCTGAAAAGTAAACTTATCCTTCAAATGGCATTTTGCTAAAAACACCCACTCCTCTTCTCGTCTTTGTAGTTCGAAGAACAAAAAACAAGGGAGTGTTCCAAGTGAGGATCACAGAAAGTGGTTGCTTAAACAGACCGAGACCATTTAAATCTTATAAAAATATAAACTTTATTATGTTTTACAAAACATCAATTATTTGCAACAACAATTCCGCTTCTTACTGATGCAATAAAAAAACAACGTTGTTCGTGACACTCAAAACATTCATTCATACAAGCTATGGACCCCACACACACTGCAACCAAGCTTAATCCCTGCAGAAACTAAACGGGGGAATGCTCCCAGGTAAAGCACCTGATAGTAATCAGTGCTGATCCCCTTGACAGACGATGATTTGGAGTATGGACAAAATAGATCAAGTTGGAAAACTCTTTGAACAGGTATCCCAATACCTAATGGATGCTATCTATCAGTTGGTGATTAATATAGGAAGTCTCTGTGATTCACCATAGATTGAAAGTGACACATTCCTGTATTAGGTAAGATGTAGTCATGGACTTCCATATATCTGTGTTCTTTATGGATCTCTTTAAGGAGAAAAAGTCCTCCACTTGATTTCCTGAATCATCTAAACCTTCCCCAATATCAATAAATTCCTCCCCCAGGACCAAGTATTTTTCGAGGGGGAGACCTGTGATGGACTATTTCAAGTTGTTTCATAGTCAGCCGTACTCACAGTTGGTTGTCTCGTTCCCCTCCTTTGCGAGTCCAGATATCCAGATGGAAGTCCTGTGATTTCAACGTTTGTTGTTGGTGTATGGCTCATTTGTAGGGGGAAGATTTTGTAGGGGTTTTTTTATTTTTTATTAGATTCGTGGTTTAGAGGAAATTATGTCTCTCCATCGTTGATTTTTCGGGGTTGAAGTCAGCAGTTTCTCAGGGAAGCAGTCGTCTGTGCAGGTCACATAGCGTGTGTAACATACATTCACGGGTAGACGCGTTTCGCTCCGCCCACCGGAGCTTCGTCAGTTCCCCTAATATATTTGGAATGAGTGTGATTTGGAGGGTTTAGGTATTCTTAATCCTTTCCTGGAAGAAAACAGACATTGTTCTGCTTCTTGTTATAAACATGACATTGTTCATTAGCAGTTTAAATCACAATCTGTATTCAATCCTATGCACAGTAAACAACCATTTATTTCTTCTAGAAATGTCCCCAAAGATTTTAATTTCACATCTGAAAACACAGCCCTTAAACATAGAAGGATAATTCAGATCTCATTATTGAATAGGCAAATAAACTTGAAGTGATTGTAGTGCAGACTACAGATGATTATATATCAAGCCTTGGTTCTCAACTGGTGGGTCGCGTCCCCATGTTTAGTGGGTCGCCACATGCCTTCCACTTTTCTAGGTGAGAGACTCAGTCTCATCCTAGCACAGCACCGTCAGTTCTCGTGCTGAGCAGCCATTCCAAATATGCTGCCAGGCCCTGCGTGCCAGCTTGAGATGGGGTGGGCTGGAAAACACAAATGGTCACATTCTCAGCAGGACACACTTCAAACCAACAGGTAACAATTGTGCACCTGCACTGGGCTTTTTCTGACTGGCTGACTAGCACATGCCCCACACCTCCTCTGTGGTCATTGGTTGCTAGGACCACTGGTGTCCTAACAACCAATGATGTCAAGTACCACTCCTCTGTACTCATTGGTTGCCATAACCACTGGTGTCCTAACAACCAAGGATGCCATGTACCCCCTCCTCTGCAATCACTGGTTGCTAAGACCACCAGTGTCCTAAAAACCAATGGCATCACATGTGTCTGTTACCCCCAGCATTACAAGAGAGCAGAAGAGTAAGTTCTTTCATCCAGAATTGCACACAGCCACATCTCCGCCCGTTGTCTGCTGAGGAAAGGTATTTCAGAGTGCCCCCTTACATTAGTGTCCCCATCAGAGTGGGCAAGAAGGGTAAGAGGGGCACTCTGATGGGGACACTTAATGCAAGGGGTCATTCTGCTGGACTCAAAGAACAAACATGAGATTCAGACCTCTGCTCAGTGGCGACTCTAGGAACAATATATAGGGGGGGCACAAAAGATACCACTAAAGAAGTATATATGAATAAGATTACAAAATATGAGAGTAATGCGGTATGCGGTGATACCTTTTTATTGTACTAACCTAATACTTAGAAGACGAGCTTTCAAGAGTTTTTCTTTCTTCCTCAGGTATTGCTTCAGACTTGAGAAAGAGGAAAACTCTCAAAAGCTTTTCAATTTCATCAAACACCAGGGCTGTGTAAATAATCACCTATAGCCATAGAGGACTACAAACCGCAGCAATACATTATACAGAAAAGCAGAATACCACCAGCTATAGAGCACTACAAATCCCAGCAATACATTATACAGTAATGCAAAATACCACCAGCTATAGAGGACTACAAATCCCAGCAATACATTATACAGTAATGCAGAATAATACCACCAGCTATAGAGGACTACAAATCCCATCAATACATTATACAGTAATGCAGAATACCACCAGCTATAGAGCACTACAAATCCCATCAATACATTATACAGTAATGCAAAATACCACCAGCTGTAACGGGACTACAAATCCCAGCAATACATTATACAGTAATGCAGAATACAGCTAGCTATAGAGCACTACAAATCCCAGCAAAACATAGAGCAATGCAGAATAATAGTATATATATTTGCCACATACCCTGTGCTGCTGCTCTACTCTGGGGTTCTGGCCTAATGTCTTGGGCAGAGCTTGTCAGGAGGGGTGGGGAGGGTCTTAGTAAGGGGAGATGTGCGGGTGGCAGAAGCGCTGTAAGCAGGCATTGCGTGGCTCCCCAGAAGGCTGTCGCAAGGTCCCCAGCCGGACCTAAGACACCTAAGTCAATTTGAAAAATGTAAGTGCTGGTATCGGTTTTTAGTATTGGGACAGAGGTCCCGGATGACAGCAGTGTATGACAGCAGTGTAACGCAGAGTGCGGATGACAGCATTGTAACGCAGAGTGCGGATGACTGACCTGTGCCTCTGCTGGAAGAAAATTTTACTAACCAGACCTCCCTGAATTTAATTAAATATTTCTGACCTACATATATCACTAACATATAACCTAATAAAGTTAAATCACAAGTTTTAGTTAATTTCTCTTCCTTGTCTTTTCCTAATAATGTATAAAACATCAAATGTGGGAAATGAAATTGTGGTGCGTGTTAATTTATTCTTCATTGGAAAACCACTTATATTACTTGGATTACTATATGACTTATTCTTGTGGTCTTAAAGAGGGACTTTACCCATACCTTTAAAAAAACAACCTTTAGAAATGTTAGGTAATGACAATCTAAAAACAATTGTTTCTAAATAATTGCAGGCTTTTTATTTTTTCCATACATCATTTTTTATTTTCTTCCCCATTTTTCTCACAGTGGCAATTTTTACTAAGGGCAGATTAATCCATCTCCCTTTACTTCCTGGAACTCTGGAACATGTGACTAGGACCTGTGACCGTGCACAACATCTCAGGGGAGGAAAATTACTTTCCCTGAGATTGTTAGGTTACAGATGAGATTTTCCAGCAATGCTCTGATAATGTAAACCTCTCAGGATGTAATGCTTGGGCAGGATTATATAATTTGTGCCAAAGTGGACCAGGAAGAATAAAACAAGAAATTGTAAGTAAAATAAAAATATGTTTGTTTAGCTAATGAATGTAAGATTATTTTATCTTTTAACTATATAGGTTGCACCATCAGGTTTGGAGAACACAAAAGAAACAAAATTAACAAAAGGTTAATCACAGTGTACCCTGCCATTTCCTTGAGTATCATAATAGTGATCCTAAGCATTTATCTGTATTTGGTATCGAAATCAGAAGCCTCTCTAGACTTTGCGAGGCCTTAGACGAAACTTAAACATGAGGCCCCATTCACACCCATAATGGAAAATTGATGGCTGTGTGGGGTTTTAGGAGGTTGTGTGGGGTTTCAGGAGGTTGTGCAGGGTCTCAGGTGGCTGTGTGGTGTATTAGGAGCTTGTGTGGGGTCTCAGGAGGTTGTGTAGGGTCTCAGGAGGTTGTTTGGGGTCTCAGAAGGTTGTTCGGGGTGTCAGGATGTTGTATGGGGTCTTAGTAGGTTGTGTGGGGTCTCAGGAAGTTGTGCAGGGTCTCAGTAGACTGTGCAAGGTCTTAGGAGGTTGTGCAAGGTCTTAGGAGGTTGTGCAGGGTCTTGGCTGTGCAGGGTCCCAGGTGGTCTGTGTGTAGTCTCTGAAGGCCGTGCAGGGTCTCAGGACGGCTGTGCAGGGTCTCGTGGGCAGGTGTGGATAGCACTGTTTCAGGAAGGAAAAGGTGTGTGGCTGGCACTGTAAATTGGCACTGCAGTTCACAGGAAAGCTGTTGAAGTCCTGTGCTTGCTGGGGACCGCAGCAGCCTTCCTGTGAACTGCAGCACCTGTTTAAGGTGCTGGCTCCAGTTTTAAAATGCTTAGCAGCAGATATGCAGAACAAATTAAAACTTTAATTAAAAAATGCAAAAACATTAAAAAATTGTCAAATAGACAATTACTTACCTGTATCTGCACCGCTCATTCCCGGCTGCAGAACACATCTTCCAAACGGCCCGTGTAGCAGAATGTGTAGGTGGGCGTATGCGCAGTAGAGATCACCAGCGCGGAGAAGTGGAAATACTCAGTAGAAGTGAATGCACGCAGCGTGAGCGTGCACGCTGGTTAGACTCTGTGAGACACAGAAGCCTGTGCTGGATCAGAGGCCGGCGCAAGGATTTTTGCCTACACAGGCAAACATTTATTTCTGCCGCCCCCCGGTGCCCTTAGTTGGCTGCCTATACATCCTTACGCTAGCACTAGTCTGGACCACATAGCTAGTGTGTAACATGGTCAAATTGCAACACCCCCCCACCTGAATCGCAGGGTTCTTCTCTGCTTTTTTTAAAAAAGTTGTGCGGCTGTGCGTGGCTCTGCACCTGCCCACTGCATGCTGTCAATCAGCAGAGAGGGACCTGAAGGAGAAAGTTCTTATTGGCTACTGCAATTTAAAAGAGCCAATAGCAGGCTGGCAATAGCTGCCAGCTGCTGGATAGAAGACGGATCGCAGCTGAGAGCAGGAGCGCAGCATAGTGGGAGGGGGTGGAGGGGGGGACTGGCGGCACGGGGAAAGGAAACTCACGGACTGTCAGAGGTTTCTCCTTACAGGCTGTAATCGGCTATCTGTCCCCTCATGCACAGATCGCTGCAACCGATTACAGTCTGTAAAGAGAAACCTCTGACAGTCTGTGAGTCTGCAGCAGGGAGAACAGGACGGGCAGAGTTATCTGCGTGGACAGTGCTACCATTTCTCCACCCCCCCAACTGTACCCTTCGGAGGGGACGGGGACCTTAATGCTGCTGTGCACAGGCAGCATCAGGAGCCCTGTCACATTCAAGCGTGCATCACAGCCGCCGAGCATGTCATGATGAGATGAGATGTTCGGCGGCTGTGATGCACACTTGAATGTGACAGGGCTCCTAATGCTGCCTGCGCAAAGCAGTCTTAAGGTCCCCTGTCACTTCAAAACTGAGGTAATGCAACAGGCAAATTAGGTGGCCGCGAGGCCCTTGTGAGCACGAGGCCTTAGGCGACCGCCTAATTTGCCTAATTAGAGAGCCGCCTCTGATTGAAATTATAAGTAACAAAATACCAGAAGGTGGAATATTTAAACTTATGCTCCTGTGAGACCTTCTGGTATTTTAATATGAATTTTTAGTCCCCTAATGGTTTGATCGAGAATTTGGAGATCTGTACTATCTTTACTTTCTTAGAAACAATTTCTTTGTAAGATTCTTTTAACCTGCATAGTTCATTCATTGTTACAATGTTTTTTTTTAAATTATTATTACTATTATTACACTGAGATCATATCTGTACATCCAGGATCCCTAGTGACATCTAGTGGCTACTGGCTCCCATTTCATATCCTTATTTGTGCAGTAAACCGTATTGCTTTTTATACTGTTTGCTATAGTTTTATTATTTGAAACTGAACTCCAGGATTTTTGTAAAAAAAATAAATAAATACCCTTGCAGTGGGACCCCACACTGCAAGGGTTAACTGCTTGCTAAAGCTGGATATACATGGTTCTATTTTTTTTTTTTCGTTCAACCTGCGGGCTGATCAAAAAACATGAAACATATTCCTCCGCCAATGCATAAGCATTGATTGAGGAATTCCCTGCTGTTTCTTTTATATTCTGACACCAGCCGCCGGTCCCTGTCTGAATACCCAAACGGAGCATGAAGCTAATTGGCTGCTAGCTCCATTCAGCTTAGAATTTTCCACTCTTTGATCAGTAGATCGAGGGATGCCAGGTGGAAGGGTGCCAACATGCAGCGAATTTCAGCCGCTTCATGAAGAACCAACCGAAATTCGCTATGTGCCAAGTGGTAGAGGAATAAGCTGTAATACTTACCTTATTCCTGGTTTTGGCCGGTTTCCAGCAATCTCCTCTTCTCTGTGATGCGCTGGGCTGTAAGAGAAGATGCTTCAGGGACCAGTTACACAGTGTGATGAAAGTTATTCCTCTACCCCTAGACTTAATGAGCATTTAACCCTTGCAGTGCGGGGAGCCACTTTAATTTGTATTACCTAGCCCAGAGGTGGGCAACCTTTGAAGTTTTATATATTGTTATTTTTTTCATATTAACTTTATATATATACATAACAGGTGGCAGTTAATGACAATTAAATAAACAATAAATGTTAAACATATATGGATTAGAATATATAATAATATGATCAATAAAATAAAAATATAGTAAGTACAGTTTTTCTTGATGTGATGTGCCTGTGATCTGGAGGGCTGGTGATAGAGGCAGAGTTGAATTCATTCATTCTTGTGTTTGCAGTCGATGTTTTAGTCTCTCTGCTCATCGTTGGCAGCTCTCATTGTGCATTGCTCAGTGATCTGGAGGGTCATCATCTGTCACTACAGCTCAGTGTTGCCTCCTTTCTTCCCCTCCTTCCTCTGCTGATATTTGCCAGATGCTCCCAGTTCTCCTCTGTGTGCCTATAGGTATTGCTGAAACCTCCTGTCCTCCACTCTGATGAAGGGGCAGGACCCCAAAACATGTAAGTGGTGGGACTGTTTTGCAGGTTGCCAGCTCGGTCCCCATTTAGGATCCACCATTCTGGACTAGTATTGCTGGTTTTACCACAGTTCTATTCTCCTTTTGTTGGCTTTCTGGAAGTGACATTTCTTGCTTCATGTGCTAGTGACCTGACATCCCATGGGAGTTGATCTACTTGGTTATATGCTCTGATCAAGTTGCTTTTTTTGTAAGTGCAATTTATTTACATTTTATTGATTAACTTAACACTTTATCTGCATTCCAGTGTCCTCTGTTTTGTTGGCTGCGCTCTCATTTTTATTTGCCGTAGATAACCTAGGTACCAGTGAGGCACTTTACATTTGAAGATTGAATCCTAAAAACAATATTTAGAGAATATATATTTTGTTTAGCCTTGGGGTATGTGTAAATCTTGTGTTTATAATTTCATTGATAGTCATATTTATGTCATACAGTTGCTTTGATTGTCAGTGTGGAAAGTTGTTTTCCACAATAATACAGTTTATAATTTATTCACAGAGGGAGAAAGATAGAGATATAAAGAGAGGAAGATAGAGAGATAGAAACATATAAAGAGAGAAGGCTGGAAAGTGATATAGACAGATATAAAGAGAGAAAAACAGAAAGATTATAGAGGGAGGGAGGGGGAGAGGGAGAGAGAGAGAGAGAGAGAGAGAGAGAGGGCAGTATGGGGAAAGTTTCCTTACCTTCTATTTGTTTGATGTCACAAATCCATTCTCCTGCGGTTTAGGATTCAATGTCAGAGCAAACCCTATTGTTAATCGCTGTGCTCATCCTTGTGTTAGAAGGAAGATTAAAGTGATTAATGAACTGTTTGTAGCAAACATAACTATGCACCTTATATTGATTTTTGCTAATGCCTGCACTAGATTGTCCAGAAACCGACAGCAGGAACAAATCATTTTTGCTGTATTGATAGATAACAGTTCTTTCATTTATCAGACATAAGCTATTTTCTGTCATGACAAAATACAATTTTATTATTTCTAACCAGAACTACTATAGACTTTGTGGCACCTGAACACTGTTAACTGCAGTAGAAACTAATTACTATCATTTTACAGAAATGAATGACAGAAAGTTCAATTCCTTGAATGAGTGTCATCATGTGGTCTCACCTCAGCAAAATGTTAATATGTATATGATAGAAAGGTTCCCCTTCCTCCATTCCTGAATTTGTGTCCTCTTGCGACAACAACCCCTGCTGGCTTCACCCACTTTACTGAACCCGAACAGCTGATTTACTAGATCTAGTTTTCATTCACGATGACAGTGGTCACATTCTCAGCAGGAAACACTTCAAATCCACATTTAGCAACTCATATCTTCCTGCTAACAGCTACCATCATGCCAAATGGATCAGTAGTTTACCTTATAGGCAGTTTTGCAGTCTTGGCAGAAACTGGTTGAATGATTGACACAAATGTCTATTTTATTCAAGTGAAACCTTATTTGTGCAGACGGAATTGTGGTTGGAATTAACTGCCATTTGTAGATTTACTCTCATATGATATTATATGGGATAACTATTCCACGGTGTAAAATGTATGGTTAAAAGGATTTCACCAGAGGTTCAGTAATTCTATCAATGTACATGACTGTAGGATAGGTTCATTTATAGAGATTACAGATCTCCAAGATAAATCTTATCATTAAACAGTTTACTTCAGGCAGTAGCTTATTCCCTAGACTCCATCAAAACTAATGGAGAATATTTGACATTAGCAGACTGCGTTCTACACAGTTTCAAATGGCAGGTTGACTGAGGTATGCAGTCAGAGCCGTAGCTAAGCGCCCGAGGCAAGAACAGAAAATTGTGCACCCCAAAAGACGTGTGATGTCACCTCACGCCACACACGCGCGGCATCATGTGACATCATGCGCCCCGCCTGCAGGATCTAAAATAGCATAAAAATTTGTTTCGTTTGACAAACTAATGAAAACATTTTAAGTTTCTGTTCATTTTGTCCGAAACAAACTTCTTTGCACATGTCTAATAATATGTGTGCATGAATCTGTGAGTGGGGTGGGGGGACTTTATTTTATTTTTTTGCGATGTCACTTCAGGATGGTCGAGCAGTGAGAAAAGAAAGATCCGCCGGCTGTCAGATCCTGGCCGAGCGGCTCTCTCTCTCCTCACCGCAAGGCTGCCCTGAGTGACAGCTCCCTTCTCCGCTACCCCACTGCCTCTGTCCATACAGGCGGGGGAGAGCAGCTAGGATCCAAGGAGAAGCTGGAGCCTGTGCCACCCCTCTTCTCCCTGCCGAGCCACGGTTGTGTTGGAGCCTGTGCTTGCCATGGCAACAGGGGCGAGGGGGCGCTGCCAGGCCGGCCCCAGCTGTGCCTGAGGTGAGTGCCTCACTCGCCCCATGGTAGCTTCAGCCCTGTGTGCAATGCCAGTTGTTTTCATGGTTTCAAAAGTAGTAAAGTAACAGTCACAAACAGGGCTAGATTGGGACAAAAAATAGTCCTGGGCATTTTCTGGCCCTTGTGTCTCCCCCCAGTCTGGTCCCCGTCTCCTCTTTTTGGAGCCTGTATCCCTCTGGTGTTTCCCTGTGTGTCCAGCATGGGTGGTGGCGCTCCAGTCCTTCCTCAGTGTGTGGTATTGATTCACCGCCCCATCACCTCTCTCAGCTCACTTTCTCTGGGACTCTGGTATTCTGCTACTTCTCTCCAGCACAGCGCGGTGTCCCGCACAGTTCTCCCGACTCTGTCCTGGACAGCAGTCTGAGTCTGTTGGTGAGGGGGGAGAGGCAGACTGTGTTTGTTCTGCCTGGCCACTTTGAGAGCACAGAGCAGGACATCGGGCATAGCGGGCCGGGCCGTGTAGGGCAGAACACAATCAGGCTGGTATGCCCAATGGCCAGTCCAGCCCTGGTTACAAGGTTCAGTTCATCAAGCTATATTGCATGTGTTATTTTTTATCTGCTATTTTGCATACAATACAGTGGTTATTACATGTAACTGAAGCCTATAATAAATTGTAGACACTTTTATTGAATGGGAATTACACTGTACTTATCGGTGGAGAACTGCATTATAAAGTGAGCTGTGAAGATACACAAGGACTCTTGCACATGTGCTTGGGTGAGATGCCTTGGAATTCATGGGGTTGATGCATAAAGGCTTCATCCAACATATTGCTGGGCAAATTAACATGATTCTATTAAAGTGGATTTAATGCCAAAAATTGAAGATTTGCTATGTTATAGGGAACATCTAGAAATGTTAATTGTGCCTAAGCAGTGCCCTGGAAAATCTGCAGCTGTATAGTGTCTTTAGTGTGAGATCATTTAAGGCACTGCTGCCTCTGACTGTGCCTCAGGAGATTTGGAATGAGTGTTGGTGTGGTTACTACTGTGCTGTCCACTGTTCCACTTGCAGGAGAGAAGTCTACACTTAAAGGAGAACTATGGGGTCAGGGCTTCCCCATAGTTC
Organism: Nanorana parkeri; assembly: GCF_000935625.1. NCBI lineage: Eukaryota > Metazoa > Chordata > Amphibia > Anura > Dicroglossidae > Nanorana > Nanorana parkeri. The sequence continues at coordinate 1,414,000 of NW_017306512.1, forward strand.
TCCGAAGGTTAACGGGAGGACACAAACTAGCGTCCTCCCGTCACCCTAAGCTCAGCATACCGCGAGCTACAGCACACTCCCTCGCAGCTTCCCAGGCACAGAGTACTGCGGCTGTTACATGAGAAATGTTAGTGGCAAGTGCTGCTGCACTCTGTATTGCTAAGCCAGTCACAGAGAGAGCTTTGTGATCTCTCCACCGGCTCAGTGACTAAAAACATGGTGCCCGATGTTGCAGTTTCAGTGTTGCACTTGCCATAATAGGGTGTGCAAAGGCACACCCCATGTGCATGCCTATGCTGGTGACTAGTCCTTTGCAATCTACTTGACTTTTCTTTGCACAGTTTCCACAGGTCAGGGCCTCTTTATTGCAGACATCGCTACAGCCCTGCCTACTGCTTACTTTATGGACTTCAAGTAAGCATCAGCACAGCAGCTTATAGAATAAAAGCAGCAGCTTTTGCTGCAATACTCACCTTTAATCCAGAACTGTGCCCTGTACTATATTTACTTTCTGACACTAGATATCAGGTTTTGCCACTCAGTCTTCTAGAATGAATAACAGGCATTAACATTCAACCCACTTCCTCTGAGCCCTGACTGTCATAGACCCTTCCTTATCATGTAAAAGAGAAGCAGCAAGGTGATGAGCTTATCTCACTGTCACTCTTCTTTGTCCTCCTATCATCATGCTCCTTGCCAGCACATGATTGCAGTATTGTTCTGTTTCTTTCTCTATCACTTTGAGCACTGCTGTACAGTAGATTGTAAAAGGCTGATACCAAGTCAAATGCAGGTACTGCAGATACTGCTTACTAAAATTCCTTTAGGCCTTGTTCACACCAAGCGCGTTCCAGGAGCAGAGCAGAGCAGTTACAGAGCGGATCAAAACTGCGTCCAATGTATTCCAATGGTATTTTGGGCTCTAGTTCACACCGCAGCGTTCAGTTCCAGAGCAGGTAAAAAAAACTGCAGCATGCCCAATTTTACCTGCTCTGGAACGCATGCAAATGCATCAAAAACACATGCAAACGCCCTGGAACGCACTACAAACCTCCCCAAAAAATTTTAAACCAAAAAACGGCCTGCAACGCATCAAACGAGGCACAACCCACTGCACTGCGTGTGCAGAAACTCATGCAGATCTGCTCTGCATTTGGTGTGAACAAGCCCTTAAGCATGCCACTAACCCACCGAGAATTAGGCCTTGTTCACACACAGCGCATTCCAGGAGCAGAGCAGTTAGGCTGGGTTCACACCTGGGCGCGTTTTTTAGCACATTTTTTTGTTCAGTGAAACGCGTGTTCGACGCTCGTTTTTATACCTCCCTGGCGGTATGATTTTAATTTTTTTTCCCCCTTTATTTTCTCTATCTTTTTTTCGTTTTTTTTTAAAACTTTAAAACTTCCCGCCGGTTCCGTCCTCCTGCGATGCGGCCGCTCGCAAGGGACGGAACCCGGAAGTCGGCAGCGGCCGGAGGACACAGCGGGATCGCGGACAAGGTAAGTCCTACGCTGTATTCCCGAGTGTGGCTCGGGGTTACCGCTTTGTTAACCCCGATCCACACTCGGGAATACCAATGGAAACGCGCGGAAAAACGACCCAAAGAAGCTCCTGTACTTCTTTGGGCATAGGGCGTTTTTCAGCGCGTTTCCACGGGCTGAGATACGCCCAGGTGGGAACCATGCCCATAGGGATTCATTGGATTTCACTTGCTGAGCGTTTTTCAGCGCTTCGATCAGCGCTGAAAAACGCCTAGGTGTGAACCCAGCCTTACATACCGGATCAAAACTGCGTCCAATGTATTCCAATGGTATTTTGGGCTCTAGATCACATGCAAACTCATCAAAAATGCATGCAAATGCCCCGGAACGTACTAAAAGCCCAATTCTAAACTAAATTTTAATTTTTTTAACCAAAAACGGCCCCGAACGCATCAAAAACGCAGCACAACCCACTGCACTGCGTGTGCAGAAACTCATGCAGATCTGGTCTGCATTTGGTGTGAACAAGCCCTTAATGATCTATTAACAAATACAGAAATGCATTCATTGTGTCCTTGATCAGTTTACACTGTGGGTGCTCACCTTAAAGGCTTGAGTCTATCTGTCAACCGGCATCTTTCAACATGGCTTTTCAAGGAATATGTAGGGTAACTCAACAAAATGTTTCCTTGATCTTCTTGAGTGGAGTTATGATTTTAAACAATCAATGATGCCAGAACATAACATCTTATTTGCAGAGACTTGGGCTGCAGCGTTGCTCAGGGCAGAGCAGTCATTTCCGATGACTATAAGTATGGCCTTGGGTATGATTAAATGGATCAATCATGATGTTTCTGTATCTGTAAGAAAGTGTGGGCTCACGTTTGACTTATATGCTCTTGAATAGATGTGTGTTGAAGGTGAAAAGTCTGCTCTTTTCCAGCAATGCACATATGTATCTGATTATACAAAAGAGCAAGCTTAGTATTTGTGCATCCATCATCTCTGCTAACTGAGCTTCCATGACTCACTATTTGAATAGGTAACCTGCATCTGTATGGTCCCTGATTTCTGACAAAAGACTACATTTCTAATCATTACTGTAATTCAGAAATGGCATTGCTCGTTTCCTAAGTTAGAAACAATACTAAGCAAACATATAATAAATTCTCCTGCTGGTATAGGTAAAATTAAATAGGAAGTAGAATGAATTGCTGTTGACGGGGAATACAGGAAAATAAGATAAATGTATCATTTCTATTCTTTTTATGAAACGCTGAACTTTAAAAACTAGGAATGACTCATTGACAGTGTGGTATAAATAGACAAGACAGACTGGCTTAAAACTGACATCACGTCTACAATTTCTCTAACTCTTCCCACCAAATTATGAAAAGAAAAGATCAGTTTAGGGAGCAGTCCTTCCCAAAAGTCATATTTACGTTATGGATGGAACCTGGTGGGCTGAATCCGCCCTTTGAATCTTATAGACCTTGAACATCATAATAGTGAAGTCTCCTTGACAAAGTTTCCAACTGGGGAAGTTTGAGTCCCTGCCAACCTTTTTTCTGTGACTGTGAAATTTCCTTTCACTTCCTGTCCTAAAGACACAAGAGGAAATCACCTCTTGGAGAGCTGTTACTAGACCAAGTATCTCCATTGGATGATTTCCCCTCACATCCTGGCTTGAAGACACAAGAAGAAATCCCCTCTTAGACAGCTGTCACCAGAATAAGTGTCCCCATTGGATGATTTTTTCCCCTCACATCCTGTCCTGAAGACACAAGAGGAAATCCCCTCTTAGACAGCTGTCAGAGAATAAGTGTCCCCACTGGATGAATTTTCCACACTTCCTAACCTGAAGACACAAAGGGAAATGCCCTCTTAGACAGCTGTTACCAGAACAAGCATCTCCATTAGATGGTTTCCCCGCAGTTCCTGTCCTGAAGACACAAGAGGAAATCCCTTAAAGTGACATTAAAAGGATACTTGTTTATCCTTTTTATCCTAATTACATCTTGCATGAAGCTGAAGGATATAATCAAGGATGTACTGCCAAGAATAAGTATCATCATTTACAGGCAGACAGTGACAGTTATAACTGCGTAGAATTTATATTTTTACTAGAAGTTTCATTTAAACTAAACCTGCAGCCAAAACCTTTTTTTTTTAAGTTTTGGAAGGATTACAACAACAGTCAGCATAGGGGAGATTTCCTTTCACTTCCTGACTCACAGTCACAACAGAAACCGAGAGGAAATCCTTTCAAAGTGATGAAAGTCCCTGGTGGTCAGCAGTGTCATCAGAACAGGTGTCCCCATTGAAGGATTTCCTATCTATTCCTGTTCTGATGACATCCCAAAATGCGGGATTCTTTTTCACTTTTTAGTGCTAATGGTCACCAGGATGAAAATACAGGGTGGATCACAGACAGCTATAAAAACCTAACAGGCATTTCAATCTTTCTCCACTCTATACAAAGCTAAAAAAAAAGTTTTGGCTTTAGTTGTAGTTTAATTATTTGTGAGGACCAACCTATTATATTTGGTTCTCGAAGCCTACTCTCATTTTCACTGCTGCTCCCTCCCTATACCTGCTATGCCCTCTGTAAATGTCCTGTCACTTCTTTAATTACTCAGTGGTGAGTATCTCATCCATTGTGGTTTTAATGAAACTAAACGTTCTATAAACCCCTCTTTATAGAATAATGGGGGACATACAGCAGCCTCCACCTACCATTCAACATTTTTCTCTACCCTGTCCTCCTTCCTGGGTATGTACGTCCTGATGAGTATGCTCCCCTACTGCACAGGTGTTTTTTTAATAACTACACAAGGTACCAATTATAGCTCAAATGTCTACAAAGCTTAATAAGAGTAAAAGTGTATCAAACCAAATCTAACCTTTCCAACTGATCTAATGAAATCTTCCAGCAAGCCTCATATAAGGTTTAATAACCTACAACCTCTTTATAAACAAGAGCTCCTTTTTAAAGTGACCCGACTTCAAGGAAATTAGAATTGTCATTTGAGCATGCCATCTGAAGCAGATGAAAATCTAATTTTCCATGTTATGTCTGAAATTAATTTTAGCTCAGGCTCTACAACAGTGGTGGTCAACTGTCTTGATATAGCGGGACTCAAGTGCGGCCCCTGACATCACCCAAGGGCTATACTTAGTATTCAGTAAATGTAATACTACAGAGAGATATAAAAGACTGCAGATGAGCAACATAAGATGCTCACATTTGCGTGAATGGCCTCCATAGGAATACATAGGATTTTATGTTGCATTACAGGTGAAAATAAAAGAAAAAAGCCTAAAAAAAGAAAACTAACGTAGCCACCGCTCCTAGGTATTGGTAAACTACAATATACAGTATTAATGTTTTGCTTTAGGGTTTAGATACGCTTTAAAGCCAAAAAATATTGCATGGCAGCCAACCAAGAAGTATTTTCAGAAGGAGTGGTCAGTCATTGGCAGTCTATATACAGTGGCAAGAAAAAGTATGCAAACCCCTTGGAATTAACTCATTTTCTGCAGTAATTTGCAAAGAAATGTGATCTGATCCTCATCTAAATCAAAAGAAACCCATCGCACACCTGACGGGATAATACCCTCAAGTATCAGGCCAAGCGACCACGGACGCCTCCGCAAATCTGTATAAATATGAAGTCACTCGCACTGCAGCTCAAGTTCAGTCAATATTTTATTGACCTCTGTGGTGTCACAACATGGCGATGTTTCGGAACCCGTTTGGTCCCTTCATAAGGCAAACAAATAGGCAAACTTGAGCTGGAGTGCGAGTGACTTCTTCATATTTATACTGATCCTCATCTAAGTCACAACAATAGACAAACACTATGGTGGGAATTTATCAAAACTGTAGCAGAATCTGGAAGAGTTCTTTGAAATATTGATTACCTATGGTTTGAGAAATGACATGAATAGGATAAAGCACATTGTAAAATGAAATATTTCCTCTTTCTGTATCTCAAGTTTGATTTTTTTGTTCTCTTGTCTTTATAGGCTAGATATGTCCGAAAGCAGTGTCAATTCTAGCAGAACATCCCATAAACAACCGTCCAACTCAGAATACACATGGGAATATGAGTATTATGAATATGCACCAGTTTCATTTGAAGGGCTAAAGGCCCACAAATGTGAGTATGTGTAATTTAGTCATGATGATTGTCATTCTGTTGAGACATGCCTTTGTAAAAATAACAGCATTCATGAATATAGATGAGCTTATAATAGAAAATCCTCTAAGATGCTGATCTAGATACGCTTCTGTGATCGCATCCTTTACTGGCATGTAATACTGCTGGTTGGTGGTTGGTTTTTAATTGAGTCAAGATGTTCAGCTCCCCATCCACCCAAAAATAGGATCTCAGCCCAACAAATGTAGCCGCTGGAATGCCCATACCAAGAGGACTACAACCAGGCCTCCTGCCATGCCCAGCAGGAGTGGGAAAATGTAATGATTTTTTTCTCTATGTACTTGCTCCTCATCCTCCTTAGTAGTGTTCTGTGTTAAATCCTTCCTGTTCCAGCGGTCCGGCAGTGTTACACAGCCTTTAATGCAGTGGCGGACCTAAGCAACAAACGGCCCTGGTGCAAGATTTTTTCTCGGGCCCCTCTTCTTCCTGCCCTCAAGGTCACACATTATTATTTTTATGCAAATAAATAGCTCTGACATATACAGTAGTGCTGTACAGAGGAAACTAATGCAGAATTACAACTGCTGTAGAGGGACTACAAATCCCAGCAGTACATTATACACCAATGCAGAAAAGTATATAAATACAGATGGAGGGTCTCACCAGGGGCAGATGCAGAGGATTTCACCAGGGGCAAAAGCTGAGGGCCTCAGCAGGGGCAGATGCGGAGGATCTCACCAGGGGCAGATGCGGAGGATCTCACCAGGGGCAAAAGCTGAGGGTCTCAGCAGGAGCAGATGTACAGGGGCAGATACGGAGGGTATTACCAGGTCAGCAGGGGTAGATACTGAGGGTCTCACCAGGACCTCAGGAGCAGATGCAGAGGGCCTAACCAGGGTGGCAGGGGTAGATCTTTTCCTAAACAAGGATTTCCTCTCAACTTGCAGAGGCTAAGGCTGGGCGTTGGCAGTAAACTGTTTGACAGTATCCTGGAATGCCTTCCTCATTAAGGATACCACCTGGAGAATATCCCTTGTGGCTTCCCGAAAGCATATTTTAGCACAGATACTTTGTGCTAGAAACACTAACTCTATCCACACTGATATGATAGCTCTTTTCAAGGAGGTGGCATTACGCCAGAGAATGTACCAGAGGTTTAGAAAGCAATATCAATGTTCCAGTCTAGAAGTAAGTTATTTTCTCAGGGTAATTAAAGCCAGTAACTGTAGCTGGCGGTGGCACCTAGAAAAATACATAATATAGGCACAGGCAATTACTGAGGCTCAGTTCAGTACTGATATAAGTATTTTTTACCTTGCTTTTCACAGGACATTGTAACATGTTGTGGCATGTTCACCACATGACAAGTTTTCTTGAAAGGTGTTGGTATTACCTTCACACATATTGCCGTCAGTATATTATAAGAGCCTCCTGTTCCATCCACTGAGAGTAATGATGAGTGTGATGTGAGTGGTACTGGAAATAACCAATACTTTAATTGACATGTGTTCTGCATTTGTAATAATGCCTACAATAAAACATGTCTCAGTAAAAAGAACTGAAACATTACATAAAAGCCCATTTATTTACATGCAGGCTAGAGCTGTCATTGTGCAGCAAGTCTTTGTTAGGTTCAGAGGGGTCGTCTGAACTTTTTTTATTTCGGCGAGTTGGCGGGCGTCGTTCATCGCGATTGTCATTGGATCACATTGGTTGATCCTTTTTTTTTTTTTTAAATAAAAGACTTGTCAAAAACTGACTTGTGTTTTTTGTTCAATTAACCCCTTCACGACTAACAGTGTACGTCTCATGCATCAGGGCTGTTTAAACAGACTCTGGGCGGCTTTTGCCACCGGGACTCTGTTTAAACTTGTAAAGCCGACTGTCGGCTTTACAATAGAAGCAATTCTGGCGACTCAGCGGTCGCCAGTAAATACTATCGTTGTCGCACTCCTTACCGATATGTCCCTTGTAGTGGGGAGTGCTCGCAGCTAATGGGGATGGCGACGCAAATGGCAGCTGAATTGTAGAAATGTCACCAGCACACTAGTCCTTTTAAGATGGCAAAAGATTCATTTATTGAAGTTTTTTGTCATATGAACAAAAAACATTTCTACAATTCAGCTGTCGCCAGATTGCTACTACGGCCCGGTGAAGGGGGCTTGTGAGCCCCCCTATGTGATAGCAATTAAAGTAAAAAAAAAAAAAAATAACAGTTTTTAAAATTTACATTACATAAAATAAATCTAAAAATAATAATAAAATTTTTTTAAATTCCCCCCCTCTTTGCCACGTAAGCTTGCTTTGGGTGCGCCTACGTATGAAAACGATGAACGCGCTACACGCACGCCGGAGTGAGCGCAAAAATTCTAGGGCCATTATTTTGGGGTATCTCTAAATGGATGACCTGTGGGTTTTAAAGCGTCGTCTATGGACTTTTTGGGGTACTGAAGGTTGTCGCCGTTTCACGGATGCACACAATTTTTAACCTGGACATGTTGGGTATCCATGTAACCTCATCTTTTATATCTTATTTAAAAAATGGGTATTTTATTGTGTTTTGGGGCATTTAAGTACATTTGTCACTACGTTTTGGGGTTGGATAAGGAGTTGCGCTAATATTGTGCAACATAAAAATGTGCAGTTGCCACCATTGCATTCTATAGGGTCTTGGCTTTCAGAAAATATATAATGTTTTGGGGGTTTTAAGTAATTTTCAGGCCTAAAATGTGGAATAGAACATGGATGCAAAAAGTAAAAAAAAAAAAGGCCTCAGTCATGAAGGGGTTAAATACATTTTTGTAAGGTGTGGGGTGTTTATTTACTTTTAATGTAACCCATTAGTGAATGAGTAAGGCTAAAAACTACCCCTTACTCATTCACAAGGGGGAGGGGGTGGCTTCTAGGTGTCCCCATTATGAAAGGTGATACCCGAGATGCAGATAAGCCCCCCTGACCGCAAACCCTCCCAACCACTGGGCCAGGATTGTGGGGAAGAGGCCCTTCTCCTCACCGCCATGGGGACAAGGTGCTTTTCCGGGGTCCTCCCTGGCAAAGCACCCTCCGCATGTCGAGGGCATGTGGACTGGTATGGTGCGGTGCTCGCTTATCCCCCCCCCCCCCCTTCCCTGGCCTACCAGGCAAGTGCCCAGATTAAGGGTCTGGTTTGGAATTTTAGGGGGACCCCGAATTTTTATTGGCACTGGGGTGCCCCTTAAAATTCCTACCAGATCTAAATGGTCTGGTATGACTTTTGGGGGAAACCCCACCCCCTAACATTCCTACCAGACATTTTATTTCTTTGGTCTAATGTCACTTTGCTGCAACAAAAATGTGTTCATACATACTACCGCTAACGAAAATTCCGATTTGTTTTTTTAAAAGTTGATGCTTAACACAATAACACTTCAATTGGGAAAGAACTTTGGGTGCATCCAAAATTTAAGTTATGGGAAATTTGGATTCATACGAAATGCATCCGAATGTGCGAATTTCCGGAAAATTTGCCTGAATTACAATTCAGAAAGAAATGATTCGCACATGTCTAAATTTGTGTAAAATGGTTCCAAAATGCACCCAGAGTGCAATATATTTAGTGCAACTAGTAGCAACATACTAGTTCACATCTGATCACACTGATACACATTGTTGCAGCTGGTACTTTAATTTAATTTTATTCACCTTCCTAGCGCAGTCAATTTTAGATAAACAATATATTTAGGCATGTTAAATGCACAGATACATGTCAACAAAGGTCATATTTGAATACATTGTTTATAGCGTACATGTAAAAAAATATATTGCTGTACTGGATGATTTTTTTTTTTTTTTACAGACACAGGCTGGTCATCAGTGGTCTCTGCCATCTTTCTGCTTTTATGAAACTGTATGGACACGTCACTCTAGTCCCAGCTAGACATGCTATTCATGGGCAGAATATTTGGCAGGAATTACAAATACCTCGTTCTCCAACAATTGCTGGATGTGTGTTGCAGCTGTAGATTCTGCTAATAAATTAAACTCCAGATAACACTTTTTAAGCAGTTACAGCAACAGTTGTTTTCTTCTGTAAAAACGGTTTAAACCATATTAATAATAGCTATCTGTTCTTTGTACCCTTGACAAGGGTCTCGCTTTCCCCCCCCCCCCCCTTTCCTGGCCTACCAGGCAAGTGCCCAGATTAAGGGTCTGGTTTGGAATTTTAGGGGGACCCCACATTTTTATTGGCACTGGGGTGCCCCTTAAAATTCCTACCAGATCTAAATGGTCTGGTATGACTTTTGGGGGAAACCCCACCCCCTAACATTCCTACCAGACATTTTATTTCTTTGGTCTAATGTCACTTTGCTGCAACAAAAATGTGTTCATACATACTACCGCTAACGAAAATTCCGATTTGTTTTTTTAAAAGTTGATGCTTAACACAATAACACTTCAATTGGGAAAGAACTTTGGGTGCATCCAAAATTTAAGTTATGGGAAATTTGGATTCATACGAAATGCATCCGAATGTGCGAATTTCCGGAAAATTTGCCTGAATTACAATTCAGAAAGAAATGATTCGCACATGTCTAAATTTGTGTAAAATGGTTCCAAAATGCACCCAGAGTGCAATATATTTAGTGCAACTAGTAGCAACATACTAGTTCACATCTGATCACACTGATACACATTGTTGCAGCTGGTACTTTAATTTAATTTTATTCACCTTCCTAGCGCAGTCAATTTTAGATAAACAATATATTTAGGCATGTTAAATGCACAGATACATGTCAACAAAGGTCATATTTGAATACATTGTTTATAGCGTACATGTAAAAAAATATATTGCTGTACTGGATGATTTTTTTTTTTTTTTACAGACACAGGCTGGTCATCAGTGGTCTCTGCCATCTTTCTGCTTTTATGAAACTGTATGGACACGTCACTCTAGTCCCAGCTAGACATGCTATTCATGGGCAGAATATTTGGCAGGAATTACAAATACCTCGTTCTCCAACAATTGCTGGATGTGTGTTGCAGCTGTAGATTCTGCTAATAAATTAAACTCCAGATAACACTTTTTAAGCAGTTACAGCAACAGTTGTTTTCTTCTGTAAAAACGGTTTAAACCATATTAATAATAGCTATCTGTTCTTTGTACCCTTGACACTAGTATATGGTTTGTGCCAACCCCTGTAATTGTCACTTTTGCTGGGCAGCTGGGTCTGCATAAGAATGTGGGGAAGAAAGGCTGCTTGACCAGTCTAGAAGCCAGGCAGGCTCCACATTCTGGCGACTATAACTTTGTTATTTTAGCTCCCTAGACAAAACAAGCACTTAACCCTTGCAGTGCAGGGGTAGCCCAAGGACGACCAGTTATATACTTTCCCAAATTGAAAACTCTGTAGGCTGCCCTTCAATGCTGAGGCAGACGAACTCACACATGGCAGGGAACCTCATGAGCTTCATGGCTGTACTGGGGGAACCACCAGATCTATATCTGACCTATTATCCAGTCAGCAGTTGGGGAAAAAAAACAAGGAACTAAATGGCAACTGGGAAAATGAGGTTCAAATTTCTTGACACTAGGCAAAAACCAGAACTACTCATGAATTTATAGGGGTTTGCCCACCATCAAGGGCTGACCATAGGCTGTAGCTTTTGTTTTATACCTAGTGTTCTACTTCTGCAAGTGACAGATGTTGCGGCCATTGATGGCACCATACAAGCAGAAAATAGTGAAAAACTCTGCACTTCACAGAGTCTAAAAATTGTGTTTAATAACTATGCTACCAGTCTACAGCCAACATTTCAGGGACATGAAGGACTCCCTTACCAAGATGAAATGGTCCCAAAACAGCTGTGGACTAGTACTATGTCTGGTTAAATAAAGGGAATTATCAAGCTTCTTCGAGGGTGCCAGCCCTTTTCATCATTTTTCTATTGAGGATGTTTTCCTACACTTTCTGTTCCTACGACAAGCAGGTCATTGCTATATGCTATACTTCCTGTTATCTCTCTCTGGGGTGCAATGCTTATATAGTTCTTTGGTGAATCTGCTAGGGTAGAGGTAATACTCTTACAACACCTAATGTATTCCCTAAATAAATATCTAATAGGGCAAATACTGCAATGCCCTATTATCTCCACAGTGATTGTGACGGACTGAACCGTCACTGGGGCTGCTGGCGTAGCCTGAGGGCTAGCCTCCTTCCTACAGACCTAGGGCTGCATAGATTTATTACCCCGGAGAACTTTGTTTGCTGTGTGTGCTTTCCTGTTCAATATTTTATCTAGAGAGAGAGCTTTTCACTATTGTTTGGATACCATCTCTGCTAAACGTAATTTTGTAAAGGCAGCAGGCTGTCTGGAGTGGCCATTGTTTGGCATAATGGGATCAAACTCTCATCTAATTAAGGACATTCATTAGGTTCAAAGAGTGTCTGTGCTTAAGGAATTCCAATGCGGCACTCAGCTGTCTGGGGGAGTGGATTGGTCAATGTAACACACTGAACTCTTATCTGATTCTGTGAGTTATAAACTCTGTGTGCTTTCTTCAATAAACCAGTTCATGTTTCCAAAGTCAGTGCTGTCTGATTCTTGGGGTAAGCCCATGATATATTCACTTGCTTCTGGTTCCAGCACCCAGGGAACAGCCTAAAGACAGATATCCAGTCGGGGTATCAGGGAGTCCATCACAGTGATGACTTAGCAATATTCCTTGGCAGAGGATCTCACCCTTCTCCACTCTATCTGAAACTATTTTAAAAAGGTAAAGAACAGAGTGAACTACCAGGTACAGAGATAATAGATTGTCAATTACACCTGTAAACAGAGAGTTGGTTGAAACCACTGATGTCCCATGACTCAAAGCAGCTTTTTTTTAGCTTATTATAGTGAATGTGATCTGCCAAACAGCTTTCAGAGACCTGCAATGATTGCAAGTGATCATGCGGCGCTGCAGATGTTCATAATTAAAATGCCTCCTTCAGACAAGGGACAATTATTATTGGTTCTTAGGTCTGTCAATCATCCAAGTAGCAGATTCCTGTCTATTGCTTATAGGAGATGCAATCAAAGTTACAGAAGGTCTTTCTAGAGAATACCTTTTCTATAAAAACCTGAGTTTCTAATATAATATACATGTTAATGTGTAAATCACATCAAATGTTTCTCCATGTATTGTTAACATCTGTTTTTTTTTCAGATTCAATTGTGATTGGATTCTGGGTTGGCCTTGCAGTCTTTGTAATTTTTATGTTTTTTGTTCTGACATTACTGACCAAGACGGGAGCTCCACATCAAGAGTAAGTTTAGAAAAATGACAACTTAGTTTCAAAATGTGTTAGAGAAAAAGCTTTTCTTCACACTTATATGCTTTTGAATATGCTTCTAGATGAGTGGAAAGCATCTTTTCAAATGTTTTTTGGTCTATGTTACCATATAAGTAATAATTACATTTTAATAAGTGAGATTTTCCATATATTTACATTTATTTTTCTAATAGTACTAAACATCCATTTTTTATATAAATATTATTCACGTTAAAGCCTCTTTTATTTCTATTTATGCTGTTAACATATAGAAACACTGTTTAATAACATTATTATGGTTTTCTTTTCATATAAACGTTGATAGTACTCCATAAATGCATACACGCAATAGGTTGGACTTGATGGACTTATGTCTTTATTCAACCTCAAATACTATGTAACATTTTTGTTGCTATGGTTTTGACTATAATGTGGTACATCTCCTGATACTTGAATAACTATAATTATACCATTATGGTCTATTCTTTTCTTTTTAAGTTTATAGTACTCTAATCATTACCTATAATATGGTGCATCTTCTATTCTTTTTCTACCAGTTTCAAACACTTGTTTTTTTTTTGTATTTATATTGATGGGTACTGCTGTGGAAAGTTTGTATCTATCTGTTATGTGGTGCATGCGCATAGTATAAACTATGCACCGTTTTTCCCATATTCATGGCTCTCATGTCTTTTATTTTTACTGATTGATACAAAATACTGTTTAATGTTTATACATTTGCTGTTGCATTGCACATTTCTTTCATGGTGTTTATATTCACTCCTGACAGGGTAAAACAAAAAAAGATTAATGGGTTTTTAGGGGCAAGAACTATTCCATAAGAGTAGGCTGATGAGGGGAAATTCTCATCCCAGAAAGGAGTTGCTGTGACATATCCTGCAGGAACGATACATGTACAATCTTGCTATAATAAGATAATCAGCAATGTCCAAATTATAGGGAACATTGCTGCAGCAATATCTGGGTCAAAGCTGCAATCTTTTTATCCAGCTCCGAGGAAAAGGGTGGGCATGCATGTTGTGATTTTGCTTGTGGAGGCTGCCAATGGCAACTGGGGAAAGCAGGGGTCAAAGGAGGGCTTTTTATGCAGAGAATAGATATTTGTTTCTCCTGAGAAACATGCACAGTGATGAGACTGCGATGAAAACTCCAGACTATAGAAGTTATACTCCTGTTCACATAACTGTTAGGGTGCGTTTACAAGAGTCTAAAGATGTCAGATCATAATGCTGCCTCTCCTTTGCAGACTTAGACAGCTGTAGATCAGATATGTGCATTGCTGGTCTGCAAACAGGAGGGGTGTCTTGGTAATAATTTCAATCATAACAGAGATGAATGGAGGTCTGCCTACGACCACTGATGAATGTCTTTCTTAGTCTTCATAGAAGATCTTGCATCTTCATGCCTTTGTGAGGGCACTTTTAAACATTAACTTTCTCTTTTCTATATTAGAAACGTGGAGCCACCTGCAAAGAGATTCAGAATGAACAGCTTTACAACAGACTTTGGTAGACCGACAGAAGTCAACAGAATTTTCTCCCATGATGGAGTTGAAGAATCTAGGTCACTATTCCATTGCTACATCAATGAAATTGATCACCTTACCGGTACAAAACGGACTTCCAAAACTACAGACAATGGTATTCTCATCCAGCAGACTGTTCGGAACTGCAAAGTGGAGGTAAATCCCAATGGCTTTGCTAAATTCAACATCCCAAACTTTGTAAGCACCGACCAGAATTCTTCTTCAGCTGATGAAGATCTTCTTATATATGATCCTCCAATTATATTGGAAAGTAATCCTGCTGGGTCCGACCAAAATAGTTTTATAGGCTGACCGGTCTCATCTTTTGCACTCTACAGAGGCAATTAATTTTATACTCCATTATACACAGTGACAACTTGAATATATTTAGTGCTTTTCTGTATGAAAATAAATGCGTTATTTATATGTTTACATTGAAATGGTATTTGCTATAAGCTGGTGTCTTCTCATTTTGGTTTGCCATTGAGAAAAAATGTCCATTTGTAGATTTCAGCTGCTTTACATTTAAATCACATTTTTTTCTCCAATTGATGAACAGCAAAGTGACGTAATACTATCCTGATATAACTATTAAATACATTAAAAACTTTCCGTGCTAATCTCAATAAGCCCTACACTAAAGCAGCTCACACTTATATGTGAATCACACTATAAATTAAATAAAACCAAAATAAATACCATTAGTAAAAAACAAAACAAAACAAAAAAAACTACTCAATATAGTGACAAAACAAAAGTGAAATTATACAACACCTATGCATTTCAATTCAACTGTAAGTGATCAAATCTACGTATTCCACATACATATATAAAGTTAAACAATGTGAATATTAAAAAGTTACATTAAAGTCAGGATTCAAATCTTAAACATACATTCAAGTACCCTAGCTATTAACAAAAATGTATCTTATTTGTGTATCACTCAGCTGTAGATACTCAAATCATCTCTGAATTGGTGCTGACACTGTCCTTCCTTCTGGAGGGTGACTACTTTTGTTCCCCATGGTCCCTGTGTGTGTTGTAAAGTTGTCACCGCTCCTGTGATGGACTACAATCTCACTTTTAGTTTACTAATTTGTATTGAGATTGTAGTCCATCACAGGATTAGGTAAGTATGGTCCCTGTTTAATGCTGTTAATTGACCCATGTATGGGGTGTTCCCAACAGCGAAGATCAGCAAGGGTGGAAGATGCTGTCACACAAGGACCACATCCTTGCTTGCAAGCAGGTCTTGTGCCATTTCTGTTCCCCTTGGTGCATACATCTCTTTAAAAACATATCCACCTGCAGCTGACTTTTAGTGTCCGGCAATCCAATCTGATATTATAAGTGTTTGTTTTGGGTAGTATGGGCAAGGTTTGCAACCTCATACTTGATTATTATTGTTGTACGTGTCCCTTCTGGGGGGATTTCATTCATGTCCTCCCTCAGTGACCTCACAAGAAGTGAAAAGAATTATCCCAAGTAATCACAAAGTAGAATCTGACAAGTGTTCTAACCCATCCTCATTGTCCTGAAAATAAGTGCTTTTTATTGCAGTCTATGTTAATGAAACTGAAAGCATCTCTTGGCACAACCTTCTTTTAGTTTTGGAGAGAGTAGCGAAGGGTTGGATTGCGGACTGAATCTCTGTTGGGGAGATTTACCCCTTTATTTGCGATGATGACCATGGTCACTGAATTAGAAAATTAGGGGAAATCCAAAATTTTATACATTCACTTGAAGTTAGAACTATTAGTCGCGATACTAGAATTTCCAGAAGGAGAGGTCATCCATGGCAAGCTGCATATTTCTCTCGGTACAGTATTTATGAAAATACAACAAGGAAGAACATTGCATGGTGAAGAACGTATTTGGATGACTTGACCATGCGTGCATTTTCATACCCTCTTCTTTCATGCATAATATACATTGAAAAACTAGCAAACACTGACTAGGTTACTTGTATGGCAAATATACAGCATGACCCCTCTTAATATGATGGTATACAGATAGTTTGGTTTAAATGCATTTATATTGTTCATTAAAGTATATTACTTTTTTCTTTAGGGTAGAGTAGAGGAAGGTTAGAATCCATGTCAGTTTTTTTGCTTTATCTCAAATCTGTTGAGAACCATGACATGTTTTTATTTCTCATCTCTTACCGTCCTGAAGACAGCGGCAAATAGAGTCGGTTGATCTCTCCATCAGGGGCACAGCAACACATATCTGATAGGGGCTCCATCCAATGCCTATACTAGAAATACACATTAAGGCGTGGCTTACACTAGTGCACACTTTATTAGTGAAATTTGCACTAATATTAAATGGCCCCATTATCAATGGTCCTATTAATACTGCAAAGTTTGGAGGAGAGGTGCATTAAAAGTAGGCGTTTTACAGCATACATCCTGCCTACAGCATTTGCATTCACTGAGCTGAAAGGCATACCAGCTTTCACCACACAGAATTGGCTTATGGCCAATATTAAACAAATTTTAACCACTTGCAGTCCGGCCGTTGTGAAAAAACGGACAGACGGCAGACTCGCATTTGCGGGTTGCTTTCTCCAGACGGCATTTTTTCCCTGCGGGCACACGGGCAGAAAAAAAAAAAATCACCCGTTATTTACAGACGTTACCAGCGGTTTCACATACAAACGATCAGCGGCTCTATAGCCTGCCGATCGGTTGTATGTCGCGATTTGCCCCCCCTGCGATCTGTCGAGTGTTGCTGCCGCTGCCTGGAGTGCCCCCCCCTGACCCCTCACCTTCAATCCCAGGATCTGCTAGCCCATCTGCGGCCTGGGAGGGCGTCAGGAGGTAAAATGGGAGAGAGCTCAGCATCTTCCTCCTTGCTGATCTCCCTCCGAGGTCTGAATGCAGAAGTGATGTGTATTACATAACTTCCGCATTCACCTGTCAATCATCTGGCTGCTATAGCCAGAGAAAAGAAGCTGATGAAGCAGATCTGTGCTTCATCAGCTTCTTTTGGGGTCCCCAGGTGACAGGGGTCTTAGAGACCCCTAATGTCTCCATAAAGAGGACCTGTCAGTGTGCCTTTGCTATTATATAGGGGGACCGTTATCCCCCTGTGATAGAAATAACAATAAGTGTAAAGAAATTTTATATATATATATAT
>NW_017306512.1:1432273-1437649 GCF_000935625.1 Nanorana parkeri
GCAAAAACGACAATTATGCTGCACGCATTACATCGCCGCGAACGTCGGAGTGAGTGCAATCATTTTAGGACCATCAATCACTGATAACACTAAACTGATGAGCCGTAAAAGCTTTTAAAGCGTCGCCTACGGCCAATTTTGGATAATGTAGTTTTTTGAGGTTTCGCGCGCGTGCACAATTTTAAGGTTTGACATGTTTGGTGTCTTTTTACCCGACATGACCCCATCTTTTTTATCAAAAAATTGGGTAATAAATGTTTTAGAAGTTAATATAGGGGAAACAGTGTTTTTTTTTAATTTTCTGTAATTTACCCCAGTGGTGATTAAATACCACCAAAAGAAAGCTCTATGTGTCCCCAAAAAATGGTAAATAATTCAGTTCAGTACAGCGCTGCATGACGGAATAAATGTCAGTCAAAGTACCGCAGCGCTGAATACTGAAAAATGGCCTGGATGGGAAGGGGGTTTAACACCGCAGACTTCAAGTGGTTAATGTAGCCTAAGGCCATGCTACGATATTATTATAATTGATTTTCAGCAGAGACAAATATGTTTCCAGTACAAAGAAATACAAAACACAAAGTAAAGAAATATATTTTATACAAAAAAGAAATCTATACAAACAATAAATATTATATTTAAGTTTATAATTTAAATTCTGCTTAAAAGGTACATCTTGACAGGCTCATGTGACCAGTGGTATAATTTGAAGTCGTTACCTGGGTTTTTTTATGCCATTAGGCAAATGATTTATCTCTAAGGAGAAGTGAACATTCCATTCTGTGCACATATGTCTGAGTGAAGCAAAATAAAACTGACTCGAATGTCAGAATGCACAGACATGGTTCCACATAGAGACAACTGTCCTCTTTTCTCATGCACTGTTCTGACCGACACAGGTAAGATATTACTTTATGTTGTTGTTTCGCTTAATTTGCATAACAAAAGGACAACGCAGGGCCTCTTTATCAAGGAAAAGGGAGTCACATTAATTTGACATAGTTGCCCAACATGTTTGGATTATCTTGTGACAAAATGGGTTTATAATAAATTCAGACTTTCTGCAAGAATAGGGTATGCTGGTGAGGAGCACTTTTTTCCAATGCAAGTTGAAGACTGAAGGAGTGTTGGAAGTCATACCACTTATGTAAATTATCCCCCTAATGTCTATGAGTTAAAGCTGA
The DNA here is from genome assembly GCF_000935625.1 of Nanorana parkeri. Taxonomy (NCBI): domain Eukaryota; kingdom Metazoa; phylum Chordata; class Amphibia; order Anura; family Dicroglossidae; genus Nanorana; species Nanorana parkeri. The sequence continues at coordinate 1,433,458 of NW_017306512.1, forward strand.
ACTCCAGGCAGACCTAAAAGATACAAATGAATGCAGCTATGAATTCATCAATAGACTAATAAGTGTAATTCTTTTACATGCACACAGCGGAAGTCTCTGAATTTGGCCTGGTATCAGCATCTTATAGTCCCTGTAGAATAGAGCTCAGACTAGGAGAGAGAGAAGTAGCACAAGGGGCCAGTTGTGTTGCAATGCTCATGAATTAACAAGGAACATGCTGATAGGTAGAGGGAGCAGAGAGAGATGAGCTCACTAGTCTACTGCTTCTCCTGGTACTGTTCAGTCATCGGCTGAGGGAAGGGCAAGACCTTTAAAAGGAGAACTATGGGGTAAATGTTTTTCTCCATAGTTCTCTTAAGGGTCACGGGAGGACATATACTAGCGTCCTTCCTTGACCAAAAGCTCAGTATATCACCGAGACCGCCGCAGCCGGGATGGATCCCGACAATGCTGTCGAGATCCACTCAGATGCGTGAATGACAGCTGGCTCTGCCTATCTAGCCAGTGGCTCTGCCTATCTAGCCTATCAGAGCCAGCTGTACCCGCCCCCATCCGTTGCTCCAATCAGCACTGGAGAAAAAGGAGCGGGGAGGAGGGAAATCCCTGCAGGGAGCCATGACTGCTCTCTGCAGGGAGATGATCGAGAAGCGAGCGAGCGACGGTATGTGTTCGCTCACTTCCCGAACTATTGAGCTGACATGCGACAGTTTCATTGTCACACGGCGGCTCAAACTAATTTCAAACTGATTTTCACTCACCTCATAATTCTCCTTTAAGTGTTACTTACGTGCAACAGAGAAACCTCAGGTCTCCTGCCCTAGAAAGGGCTTTGCTGTGTGGCAGGGCTGCATATATTGCTGGACTGGATGGACAGAAATACAAATACTTAGGCAGGTAATGCAGCTTCCACATAACTATGTCATCTGTGCATATAACTGTTTGCCTGGAGTTCAGCTTTAAATATTTATGTTCTCCAATACACTTCAGAGCCTTCAGATGTTGTTGTGGGAATAACAATTCCCTGTCTCTGTAACACACGGAGAACATCCAGTATTGCATCTAACTCTGATCTGAACTTCTCTAGCTCCATATTCTTCTGCTGCACAAGCTTCTTCCACTTGTATGTTTCTCTGGTTTGTACACTTTCCGCAGCATGCCTTGTTTGCTGTATTACCTGCAGAATTGTAGAAAGATACTTTAACATGTGTTTACAAAATAACATACTATACCAGAGAACCTGGCATTCCCTACTGATCACTGTGGGAGTCAAATAAAAGATTGAAACAATTCTTCAAAACAAGTTAGTCAATGTAAAACATGTAATCTCTTCTGCTCCCTTAGAAAGCCATTCAAGCAAAACATCTTAAAATGATATATGAACAGTTTTTTTAAAGGAGAACTATGAGGTGAGTGCTTTTCACTCACCTCATAGTTCTAGCCGACCTGTGACAATGAGACTGTCACAGGTCGGCTCAGTAGATCGGGAGGTGAGCAAACACATACCGACGTTCGCTCACCTCTCGATCCTGTCACAGCTCTCTGCCGTGACAGGGGGAGGGCTGGATTCCCCTCTCCCCGCTCCGATCTGCCAGCGCTGACTGGCAGAACGGACGGGGGAGGGGGCGGGTACAGCTGGCTCTGCCTCTAGATGGGCAGAGCCAGCTGTCACTCACGCAGCTGGGCGGATCCCGTCATCTAAGTCGTGATCCGCTCCGGCGTCTCAGTATACCGCGAGCTGGTAACGGGAGGACGCTAGTTTGTGTCCTCCCGTTACCCTAAGGAGAACTATGGGGAAAAACACTGACCCCATAGTTCTCCTTTAAATACAGTAAAGTGTCAAAATACCTCCTGTTGTGGGAAATATACATTATGATGGTTCATTGGGGATATTTCAGTGAGAAAGGTTCTACTAGTTGCTGAATTTCCAGGGGTGACAATTACTTTTTATATGCTTTGCTCAAAACAATGCAAATTCTGTGCGTTTGTCTTTATTATCGATAAAATTAACATCAGATTACATTCCAAAGCCATTCAGGAAGAAATGCAGACAATTACTAAGGACTCTGAATATATTTATACTATAGCTGGCCACAGACTTTTAGATTTAAACTGAAAACAGCGTAGATGGACAAATATTCAGCTGTGGATAAGAAATAGATAATCCGCGCTTCTGGAAAGGAGACTAAAGTGGAAATGTATAATAAATTAAGACCTAAAGCCGCTCTAGAAAGAGGATAGAGGAATCCTATCAACAATCGAGAAAATATATATCAAAGCGCTAAAGGTGTAACTAATAAAAGACTTAATGTAACCAAGTGATAAAGTGAAATTTTAGGTTTAGGCGGTCTAGCTCTAAAACAAGTGATGTGTCTTACATGGAATCATAAAAAAATTATAAAATAAAAATAAAATTAATAGTACAATAGGGCTGTGGAAAAACAAAAAAACAAAAAAAAAACAAAAAAACAAAAAAAATAAAAATGATTGGGACGATAAGATTTCAACCACTGTGTAAAGACCTCGAATAGGTCACAGTATATAAACAATCCGTGAAAAAAATATAAACAATCCGTGAAAAAAATATATTAGAGAATTGGAATAAATTGGTCAACGAAAAAATAAACGTGAAAAGTGTGTACAAAGGAAGTTATTAGTGATATATATTGATGGTGGTATATATTTCGTAGCGGTAGTCCAACAATCCAAGTTTGAAAGCACGATTGCAGGCTCAAGTGTCACCAACTAAAAGCCTTTGATCCAACTCCATTTGGTGAGTACCCACCCAAGGGGGGCTGTTGGACTACCGCTACGAAATATATACCACCATCAATATATATCACTAATAACTTCCTTTGTACACACTTTTCACGTTTATTTTTTCGTTGACCAATTTATTCCAATTCTCTAATATATTTTTTTCACGGATTATATATATTTTTTTCACGGATTGTTTATATTTTTTTCACGGATTGTTTATATACTGTGACCTATTCGAGGTCTTTACACAGTGGTTGAAATCTTATCGTCCCAATCATTTTTTTTTTGTTTTGTTTTTTTTTTTGTTTTTCCACAGCCCTATTGTACTATTAATTTTATTTTTATTTTTATTTAATAATTTTTTTATGATTCCATGTAAGACACATCACTTGTTTTAGAGCTAGACCGCCTAAACCTAAAATTTCACTTTATCACTTGGTTACATTAAGTCTTTTATTAGTTACACCTTTAGCGCTTTGATATATATTTTCTCAAATATTCAGCTGTGGCTATTGTGTTCTTACAGCTGGCACTCACTGCTGTCTTGCTGCAGTTTTTGACAAACATGGGCCCATGAGTTCACATACTGCTTGAATTTCAGCTGTCAGCCAAAATTTGAGCAGTGCATGGTCAGCTTTAGCAGTGAATTCTTTGGAAGAAGAAAACAGTCAGCACTGTGCAGAAAATATCTTCCTTGCACACCAAGAACATGGACATACAGGTGTCAGAATACAGAGGAATATCTACCATTTGTGGTTTTAGGTGCCTGTCTACTTTTTTCTGTAGTGAGCATAAGTGTGTATTTGTGACGAAAATGCAGCAGAAATGAACCAGAGTGATGTTCTAAAGGTGGCCATTCTAAAGTGGTGCAGTGTGACAAAACAAAGACTTCACACATCTGTTATTTTCTCATCTCTCACTGAGGCTACCACAAAGTTTTATTCTAGTACAGACTTTACTTGCTAACTTCTATACTGCAAAATCAACAACTGGGACTACAACACTCACAAGGAGGTACATTCTGTAATCCCTGATCCCCCCCAACCTCCGTATTTGACTGCAACAGCACTATAAATATGGCCTTTTTTCTCTGGATTTCTTCAGAGCACTCTGAGATAACCTATTTGAACATTTTGACATGATAAAAGGGGATGATTGCTGGGGGAAGCTTTTTCCTTGTGTAGGAAGTGCCTGCAGATGGAGACACTAGTTGTTGATTAGTCTCCCTACATCATTACAGCACTACTTTTCTGTACCATACCTTTGTCAGGCTCCCTTCTAGGGAAGGAGGAAGCAGCAGCTACATGGGATTACACAGATTGTCAAACAGAATGTAACTTTTATAAAAATCTCCATAACTACTGAACTGTTTTATTCTTGGAAAACATTGCTCGCAGGCATAATTTCACTATAGCTTGTTTAGTATATATATATA